>NW_015544159.1:1275566-1310487 GCF_001515605.1 Sinocyclocheilus anshuiensis
TATATTTAAAGCGAGTTTTTTGGGCAGTGTAGAGTAGGGCTTGTTGTTTGTCATTTCTCCGATCACAAATGCAGACATGGTTTTATGTTTACGCAGCCCGATGCAACGCAACGCGTATAAAGACAGTATAAGTCATTATAATCCGTAATTATGTCCCCACTGGATGCAACAAATGCCTCGTTTACAATGGGTTTGAATGTTTTTGTCTCGTCGCTCCGGCCGGACAGGGCATCACAGTATGGTAAGGGGCGTAACATTTCCGTCACATGTTTGAGGTATTCAGCCAATCACAACGCACCAGATAGCTGGCCAATCAGAGCACACCTAGCTTTTCAGACCGATGAGCTTTGTAAAAATCGACACGTTTCAGAAAGGTGGGGCATAGAGGAGAAACAATAATGTACAGTATGTGGAAAATAATGTGTTTTTTTAACCTTAAACCACGTAAACACCTTTCATTACACCAAATACACTAAATAATGTTCTTTTTAGCAACATCATATGACCCCATTAGGAATTTAAGAGTGTTTTGCCTGGTTTTGCCACTATACATGTGCCCTTCCTCACTTTGCATATTTCTCTTAATAGGATGAAGTTATCGCCGTCTCTGAGAAAGTCATAGTGAAGTTGGAGGATCTGGTGAAATGGATGGTGGCGGATGTGTCGAGTTGGAACAAGGGTCTGCAGGCCATACCCCTGAAACCCATCGTGCTGAAGGAGCTCGGCAAGAACGGCCAGAGAGAAGCGCTCCACAAATACAGAGAGTCCACGCTCAACAGCGGCCTCAACTTCAAGGACGTCCTCAAAGAGAAGGCTGAACTCGGTATACAGCGTGATTTCTCACAGTCCCTGTTTGGCACATGGCACCATTTACACGAGCCGTACAGAATAATGATTTGATTATGGCAGTATTCTTTATTGCAGCTCGGCATACATTGAAAGCATTTAATTGCACAAATCAAAGTAAGCCACTTCACATATGCGTTCAAGTAACATTCGAGAAAATAATGTGGTGTTTGTTACGGCTAACCGCCTGCGGATAATAACATGGCTTGAATGTTTTTCTTTACGAGCGTCAAACCTATTTTTTACGGGGAGTAGAAACTTAAGTGATTGTACAAGACACAACAAGAAAGTGTTTGAGTGTGACACTTGTTTAAACAGGCAGGGTGTCGCCCCTGCATTCATCTCCCTCTGCGCTTTTTCCTTCTTTGGTTGTTTGTGTCTCTCATTAACTGGGAACAATATGGTGTGTAAATGCTCATTAATGTGCAGACGGATCACACCCAGTGTGATTACGCTTCCTGTGTGATTGCTCAGTAAGGATCTGATTGATCAAAACATTGTATGTTTAGTTTTTTTTAGCTTCGGCTCAGTTTTGGCAATCAAAAACTAAACATGTGCTCATACTTTGTATATTTTGTGTATTTTAAACAGAAATACCTGTGTGCTTGATAACTAAACGAAACGGGGTCAAACTCTATTTTGTGTAATGAAGGATTTATTAGCCGTTGAGACATCTTAAGAGTGATATCACATGAGTTGTTATATTTGCAACCTTTGTAATCCAAGAGTTCTTTACCGGTGTGTGTGTATATAGAGCACTGTGTGCATTTACAACCTTATGAATGTGTCATTTTGGCTGCGCTGAATATGACTAGAATATTAGCCATTTATTAGTACTAATTAAGCACATATTAATGCCTTATTCTACATGACCTTATTCTGCATCCCTAATCCAACCCAATACCTAAACTTAACAACTACCTTACTAACTATTAATAAGCAGTGAATTAGGAATTTATTGAGGGAAAAGTCGTAGTTAATAGTGAATAAGTGTTACCGAAATGATTTCTGTAACTAAAAGTGCAAATACATATCATATAGATCTATAGATTATCATGTAAAGGCAGGAAAATATCAAGATATTTTTTTTAGCTATATTGCCTAGCCTAGGCAGTCAAAAAGGCCAACCAGGGATTTCCACAAATCTGCAGACTCTGTATTTCTAACAGGCAGAATCCGATTGCAGAATCCCAAAGAATCCATTTTCAGTGCATAGCATTTCGATAAGTTCTCAAGCCGGTTAAAAGCCATTGAAGGGCTAAATATACATATCACCCCTTTCAGTTTGGTGGATATAATAATTATGCAGCACTAGTGGATGGATCTTTTTGCTATGCCAGTTACTGGAATTTGCATATGGCTTGCGTGGAGGTGAACATGCTCTCAAGTGGCCTGATGTATGAGGTTCCTATGAGATAGAAAAATCAATAATGGATGCTTTGTCACTTATGTGCAGCCTACAGCTGCGAATGACAATCAATAGCTGCACAAAAAGATCTGTGATTTATTCGCTGTCAGACCTGCTGCAACCTTATTATTTCTTTGTGTATTCTGAGTGTGCACAGTGCACAGCTGTTTGGATTATTCATAAGGACAGTTCTTTCAATTTCAGACTTAGTTTTTTCATTAAAAATAAAGCATTAAAGGGGAAATAAATATTATTTTCATCATTTACTCACTCTCATATTGTTCCAAACCCATATGACTTTCTTTCCTCCATGAAGTAAAAAAAGAGAAATTTTGAAGACTGTATCAACCGCTCTTTTCCATGAAACCACAATAAATAGGAATATGGGCTTTCAAGCTTAAAAAGGACACGAAAGCACCATAAAAGTAGTCCATGCAACGTGTACGCTATGTCTCTTAAAGGGATTCCCAAATATTCATTCCCATGTTGTTCCAAACCTGTAAGAGCTTCTTTCTTCTATTGAACACAAAAAGTTGACGGTAGCCATTGACTTCCATAGTATTTTATGCCATACTATGGAAGTCAATAACTGTTTGGTTATTAATGGAAAAGAGCAAGTAGTACATTCTTCAAAATTTCACCTTCTGAGTTCTACAGAAGAACATACAGGTTCATACAAGTCATACAGGTTCGGAATGACATGAAGGTGAGCAAATTATCACAGAAAATCATTTTCGAGCAAACTGTCCCTTTAACTGAAACTTTTTTTGAATTGACCACTTATCTGACCTTTGTACATCAGTTTATTATTGAAAGGTGTAATACATTATCATAAATTACGGGGTCACAGAGGAAACTCGTTTGCTTTTGAATATGAGATCAGAGGTGGTTATGAAATGAATTTGGGCTGAGGAGAAGGATTCACCAACATGATTTGCTTTTTAATTTTTGACCTGGAGCATTTTAACGCACCCTTTCTCAGGTTAAGAAAGAAGTCTATCTCCAGGTGATATGAAAATTGTGCCAGTCACTTTTGAAACAGCACTGTGCTCGCGTTGCTGTAAAAATAAAAAGGCATTTGGCTAGAATTGATGCTGAATAAAAAGCTGATTTTTCACTTGCATAAATAGGGAGTGTATTAATAATTAAAACAGGGTTTTTTTCACCGTCTGGTATGTGGATGACAGCCAGTGAAGGACTGCCAAGAAAATTGTGAGGGGATGTAAAAAAAATACAGTTTGTAATCAGTTGAAACATTGTTTATCACCTCTATTGCAATATATTTTGCCATCAGGGAAGGGCTTAGTGTCTAGAAATCTGACATAAACTTTACGCTCTGATTTGTGAAGTCTGCAATAATTAGATTTTAAAAGCTCCTGCTTTTGATAGAGGGACTGCAATAATTTTAGCCGTGTCTTGAGGGAAACAAGAAGATAGCTATAAGGATTCTGCCATATTAGGCTCCTGTCAGAGCGCTCTGGGACGCTGCATAATAATAATGCAGATCTTTGAACTGCCCTTGAAAGTGCTGTAGATTTAATGATGTTCCGTTTTGGTTCCACCCTCTGCATGCTTTTTGTGGCTTTCAAAAATATCACTTTCACTGCAGCTACACATTTCAAGAGTATGCAAGGATCATGGCACTGTTCCAGTTAATGGGGAAGAATTTTTTGGAATACATTTGCAGATACACCCAGTAAGCGCCTAATATCTTGTAATATATCAGTCTTGTAGCAAGTGCACATTTAAGTTGCTAAACGTGTGTCGAGTGACAGCAATTAGTTTTAAGTCACATTCCATTTCACCAGTAACAAACTCGAGCAGATTTTTGCTCATATTCAGCTGCCAAGTTAGTGTCTTAGATGGAGGAAAAAAGGTTTAATGGCTCTCGCTGAAGCTGAACCGAGAAAAAAAAAGGAAAATAAAAACAACTTGAAATTGACTTGATGCATTCTTAATCTCGTAATTAACATATCTCCCCTCTGGACTTGTTACGCAGTGTGATGAAGTTTGACTTTGGGCTATATTGCTCGAATTAATTCTCGTGATGGTAGCGATACCTCATCTAATTTCTGCTTTGGTTGCCGATATTCAAAACCATTCAGGTCACAGGAAGGATGGTGCTGTCTATCTGTCTGTTTACTTGTCTGTAAGCCTGCACTTTTGTTACTGGGTTCAGTTTAGGTTCTCTAACTAATATGATATATATGATATGTAAGAAGACCACTGAAGAGTTGTTGTCTTTGAACAATGGCTGGGTGTTATCAGATGCACCATGTGATCAGAACCCCACCCTGCTGTGCTATCTTTGTATGATATGGGACATAATGAGCATACGGTAACTCAACGCCGGATGGGGAATCTTTAAGATGATCAGGTGTTGATTTGCACGGAGCGTGAGAAGTGGAAATGTCTCGTATTTTCAGTGCCATTTGAGAGATCGTTTGCGCAGCACCTGGAGGGTGGTGATATAATCACAAGTGGCTTCTCTTTCACGGCGGATGTGATGTACCTGCTCAATTATAGCCGCCGTAAAATGAATAATAAAGCCTAACAACACTCCTGACAGAAAGTATTCACGATGAAACAGATTTGTTTATCTATCATCTATCTATCTATCTATCTATCTATCTATCTATCACTTCATTTGATTATCTGTTGTCTGTCTGTCTATCATTTTGTTTGATTATCTATTGTCTGTCTGTCTGCATGTCATTTCGTTTGATTATCTCTTGTCTATCTGTCTGTATGTCTGTGTAGTTTGATTATCTATTGTCTCTGTCTGTCTGTCATTGCATTTGTTTATCTATTGTCTGTCTGTCTAGTGTTTCGTTTGACTATCTATCTGTCTGTCTGCCATTGCATTTGATTATCTATTGTCTGTCTGTCTAGTGTTTCGTTTGACTATCTATCTGTCTGTCTGCCATTGCATTTGATTATCTATTGTCTGTCGGTCTAATGTATCTATCTGAATCTGTCTATATATTTTACTATATTTATTTGACTATGAATAAATGTTATAAATCTTTGTGACTATCCAGCTATTCCTATATCTCTCCATTTGATTCCTTCCTACTATCATGGAGTAGTAAAAGTGGCATTTTTTATTATCTGTTGAGACTATATGTTTGTGGAGCCTCTTTCTGGGATCTCTGTTTGACACAGCTTTTGGCTCATTGCATTCTGGGGATATCGGCTAAATCTGTCTGCTAAATGACATACATATCAAAACAATTAATGCTGCAGTTGATTTGTGACAAGAATCTATGTGAATTTCAGTTTCATGTCCTGAAAAAGGCAATCCACGTTGTGCTGACACTGGCAGGGAGAGCGAGGCTAATGCAAAGGAGAGTAAAACAGATGACACGTTAGCTTTAACAGTCAGGGTAATATATTCTGGGCTAAATACAAATGATGTTGCTAACATGGAGATTCTGGGCAGGAAATTGTGTCCTATATTTGAGGCGCAAATAACAAAATGCATTATTATGTATATAGAGCATATGTAACATTTTAGAAAAAACAGGCTTGTTTCAGCATTTGCTTTTCCATTCTGCAGAATTTAGATGTTATTTATAAAAAGACATCACCATACTGCCAAAGTAAATGAAAAGGCGCTTTGATATTTGAATAATCCATGCTACAGAAATGAATGTTCACTCTCTTTATACTGATTTAGATTGCTCTGTTTGTTCTGCTCTCAATCCAGGCGATTATTTCATTCTTGGTTTTTTTCTAACCGTCATGTTTTTCTTATTGGCAAGCCCGTTGGAAGTTTACAGGGCTTATTGTCCATTAGAGCTCTCTGATCTTCTTATATCGCTGCTCTCTGACTGAATCCAGGCACCCGAGCCAGCGTTTCCAAAACTGTGGAGTGGGAATTGAAATGGAAAAAGCCTGTTGGTTCACTAATAATGGCAGAGTTATTTTTTAAACACAAAACAGGGAAAGAAGCCGTAATCATCGCCCAAATGTATTTGTCTTTGTTACTTTATCCCGTTTTCGTCATATCCACAAGGCAAGACTCCCTGAGCTGAAGTATGCGAGGTGAGATAGTGTCCGTGCCAGCAGACAGTCCAACAATGTGCACGTCTTCCAGGCCTGACCTTTGAGGAAATGAATAGTTTTATTGTCTGTCCATTACAGAGCCTGAAACAACAGTCAAGTTATTAACATTACTTCTCCTATAACGGCAAACACCCCCCCAACCCCCAACCCAACAACCTGAAGCTGAACGGAAAGAGGAAAACCATAACAAGAGTTGCCAACAACAGATGGAAAATAAGTGTTCATTTGTCTTTTAGGAGCATTGCATTATATGTTCTCAGACAGCTGCATTTGTTCCTGTGAAGGAAATTCAAATAAATGTTAATGCAGTGTGGTGATCTTTTCTGAAGTTCGTCACCCCCTCCGGGCAGCTATTGTGGAATCTTATATTTTAAAGCGAGGGGGCCGGCTGCGTTTGTCAGGAAGCACAATGTGGCTTATTGTGGTGTCTGGTGCCAAGCCCCAGTCACTCACGATGACTAATCTGTTATTATCGTCAGCCAATCATTTCATGTCTAGTAAGCTTGGGGGGAGTTGTGAAATTCAAGAAGGCCTTCCTTAAATATTAAACATCTCGGACTTTGTGCCGTTTACGTCTCTTAGGCTAATTAATGCCCTATTTGCCTGCAGTGTCCTCTTGCTAATTCATTTTGCTTAGTCATATGGCTCTGAATATTGTGTGCATGTGGGATTTATTTATTTGCTAATCAAATTCATTCCACTCAAGAGTTTTATCTTAACCCTATATAAAGCCTACTGTGTCATATTTGACACACAAATTTCTAAGGCCTCTAAATGATCAACATGATCAAAACTTTGCTGAAAAACCTGTTGTAAACCATCTAAAATGGGCCTTGTGTTGTCTGTTTGATAGATTATACTTTTTTAGCTTTATACTTTTAGTAAAAGGCCTTTCAGTATAATTCTAAACAGGTCCAGCTTGTGCTCGTGGCTCATATGTCTTTTTGCTGTGAAATCTTTACTGGTTTTTATAAAGTAAGTGTAAGAATAACTTTTATATTGTTAGTAATATTTCAAGATTGAACACTTACCGGACTGAAGTTGAACTTAGGTTTACTTGATTATGCATACATTTTTTGTAATCATGTTAAAATATGAGTATCAAATATCAGACATCAGGCTTTTTGAGGAATGTTTGTTTGATCAACTCTTAATCACCATTTTATATGCATTTTATGTAAGTAGACTGTTATACTGTTATATACTGTCATATATTGTCATCTCATTGATTTACATTGCATATTTTTGTTCAGTTTGGGCAACATGTAGGTGTTTCTTTTTCTTTTTGCACTCAGAAAAACCTGATGTATCAAATATAATACTCAACAAAAGCCATATGCAAATTATTTATACACATTTTGTCTAAAGGTACAATACATTTTGTACTGTTTGTCAGGCTTTATAGGGTTTATATCCAGAAAATTGTCCAGGTTGCATTATATACCTGACTATATTTAAAATACTAGTTTTACAAAAAAAAAAATATATTTTTTTAATTATGTCAATAATTATCCCCCCTTCATGTTCTTTGTTTTTCTTCTGTGGAACACAAAAGGAGAACTTAAATTTGTCTCTGTTCCTCACACAAAGCTGTCATATGACTTCAGAACACTTGACATATAATGTACAAATCATATAGGCTTCTTTTATGGTGCTTTTGTCATTTTTGCAACTTGACAGATATGGTTTCTATATATATGTTTGTGTTCCATGAAAAAAAAATGTACGCATCTGACACAAGGGTTGAGTACATGATGACAGAACTTTGGGTGAACTATTCTTTTAAGTTGGTTTCTTTCTTTGCATTGTTAAATTCAACCTCATTGATGTTTTTTAGAGGATGTGGTATTGCTCTCGGGGGGCTGCTCTCAAACCCCCAGGTGATTTGCACAAGTTTGCTGAAAAGGAAGACAGCAGCATGCATTTAAAGAGTAGAGAAACCATGTTCCTGTAAGCTGATATTTCAGTGGCTGGAAAACTCCCTTGAACTTAGATTTATCAAGTTAGCTGTTAGCCCATTGAGACAGTAGAACAAAGAGGCCCTTTACTGCTGATCTGAGACCAGTTGCCCATGGAAACATTTTTTATACAGCCTCAGTGGCCTATCAGCAGCCACCTTTCACCCTCTCTGCCTTGGGGCAGTTGTCGGTTTGACCTTTAACCTCCAGTGAGTGTCGGTGCTGCTTAATAACAGCCATTAGTGAACACTAGTGTTTCCTTTCTTGTCATCGCACGTACCGCGGCTCTTTGAGTTTAAGCGTAACAACATGGCACCTCTCAGACATGTGGTATCTAATATCCAGCGAGCTAAACCCTTTTGAGTCTTCAGAGTCAAAGAATCTGTTTCCTCTAGAATAGAGCTAGGCGATATGGTAGAAATATGTAAACAAGTGGAGGTTTTGTTATGGTATAGTACATGTTGCATTCTCAGCATTGCCACAAGGGGCACTGTAGCATTAGCGTAAAATTGTTGACATGTTTAAAACTAGCTACCTGAATAATTACACTGTTTAACAGGGGTGTAATGATGCATTTTTATGGATGAAGTGACTAATGATATGATGTATTAATGCAGTGCTTAAAAAAAGTTGTTGTTTTGTATTAATTCGAAGGCCCCGATCAGACAGAATGTGTTTTTCAGGTTTGAAAACATGAGGCGCACCGCACTGGCTTTTTTTAGTTGACTTTTTTATTTAGAAGAGAGCAGTGCGCTGCGGGTTTTTTTTTCTTCATGTTGCTAAGGCAACCACCGAATCAGCTGTCCTGTCAGTCTAATCAAGGATTATAGCATGAGCACTCTAAAATCTTTGGTTTGCTGTTAACGAAATTGTCATATTAGCAGAAATAAAAAAAAATAATACAGCTCCAGGTAACGATTCGATTGGACAGTGGAAATAAACGTGAATGACATTGCGTGCTTTTCCACTCAGAGTTGATTTTTTTTTTTCAATTTCAGCCGCTCAGAGCACTCCTACAGAAACGTGAGGTGCAACAGGCAGCAAAAACGGGAGGCGCTCGGGGTGCATAAACAATAGTGAGCAAAATGCTCACTACCAATAATAAAAAAAAAAATTGTAAAAGGCGCCTCTCACTGCAAAAAATGCGTGCTGTGTGATTGGTGCCTAACAATGCCTGAGAATGCAACATTGTTTAGTGCCGTTATCAAATGTTGTAATTATATAAATATGCAATCTAATGTGCTGTGTTTCAAAGTGAAAAGAAAAAAAACAACCATAAATATTAGTATTGTAATTGCTTTTTTGTTGTATAAAATATAACAATAAAGTATTTTATAATAATTTTAATTTTTTTATATATTTATAATTATTATTATTGTTATATTATTGTCAGCATTCTGCTGTCTTCCTTTTAATTATTATTATTATGATCATATAATTAAAAATATCTGAAATACTTTACAGTTTAATTTACAGTTTAATATTATAGTGATATTGGTTTATTGATTTAATTTGTACAATTTTATTTAAATTAATGAATGAATAAATAAATAAATAAAATTGCAGTTAGATGCATTTCCCCTATTTGTTCTGCCTGCTTTTGATTAAATAAATTCTCTACAGTTTCATGGCGGGTAAAACATATTTTTCCAGTTGAAGGTCCAAATAAAAAGGAAGGAAAAAAAAATCTAATTAAATGTGTGCCACTATAGTATCACCAAAGAGAACTACAAAAATAATGATTGTGTGTGTGCTTTTTTTTTTTATTTGCCCCGATCCCTCCCCCAATCTGCCATTGGTCAGATGAAAGGATAGCCCCGCCCCAAACTTATCCCACTGGTTGAGCAATTGCCGTTGTGTTCTGCTAGGCAAGATGCTCAAATAAATATTTCTTTGAGCAATATTTTTATTGCACCACTGAGGAATTTTTTTTTCTCAATTTATTTATTTATTTATTTTCTGGAAAAAAAAACTATATTGGGAAAATACTGTTACCGTGATATTAAAATAAGATTAATATTTCGGTCATACTGCATCCTGTCAGACTTTTAGACCCGTTTTGCCCCCCGTAGTTCTTCCTGTGTTTCCTTATATGGTCTTTTTCCTGTTCTTGTTTAGTTTGATTGCTTTATCCTTGCACCTGTGTTGAGTTCCGTATCATCCTGTGTATATAAGTTCCTGGTTGCTCTGTGTTCCTTTGTCGGGCCTACTTGTTAGTTACGTGTGTTTGTGCTTTTCCTATGTTGGATTATTCCCCTGCGTTTTCATCATTAAAGACAGTTAAAGTTTATTCATGCCTCCTTCGTGCTTCCAGCAAGACACACCGTGACACATCCATACTGAACATATATTTTTATCATTTTAGATATCTCTTCAAAAAACTAGCAATAAATGAGAGCTACTGCCTATATCAGCATGCTTTTTTACGGTTGTGTCTTTTTCTTTCATAGCGCGGAACCCCGCGGTTCAAGATGGATGGTGATCCTTTAATAAGCACGCTCTTTGTGGCAGCTCCTAGAATTATGAATGATTAATTCTTTGGACAGTAATTGCAAAGGTCTTGTCTACCGCTGACTGCAGATGAAGAAATCAGCACAATAGTGCATTGATAGGATACTATCTTCTTATCCTCTGTCATCTAATCCCTCCTTTGTGTCACACTCAAAATGCTTTTTAATTAGTTTAATTGGGTAATGCGCTTCTTTCCCTCTGTCTGTGGCTATTGTCATCATGTTGAGTCACATGAGTGCCGCCATTGTCTCCAGGCTTCCCAGAATGCACTTGCCATTTCCCGTGAACAAGCGCAAGTTAATCGCTTTGACATACGTGCCTTACGTCGTCAGTGTTTGACTGCTGCATATTGAAATTTGTTGTTAAAATAAATAAATACAGGCAAATATGTTGTGTCGAGGATGTTATGGTACTTACGTGCATTCATTGTTTAAAAACATTTGTGTATTAATCAGAAAAAGTAAGAGTAGGTTTATGTAAGAATATAACATGTAGAATTAAATACTGTTTTGCATTTATTTTTTCATAAATATTAGCTATGCTCAGCTGTTTTTCCTGGTTGCATCAAAGCCTGGCAATGTGTTAATCTGTCCCTGTCGTGCTTATGGATTTCAGAAATGAAAGCTCCTTTATTTCCATTGTTTCGGACTCGACTGGAGATCAATTCTGGGGTGCCACTCAAAGGGCCAGATCGGATCTTTTGTAGTACATACGAGAGATGTTCCATGATATCAGGTCTTGAACAATTCATGAGAATTTTGCAGTACACATTCAATTCCCACGACTCAAGCTCACAACTCTGTGAACCGCTCGCTTTGTCATTCTGCTGTATGTTGCACACAGATATGCTTGCTATGTTGCATGAAAGATATATTTCTAGAAAAAGAAGGCATATGTTTCAGAGATACTGAATGCAAATGCGTTCGATGCACTCTAGAAAGGTTTAGCGGTGATTTGTTCTTTTTGCGTAATAATATCACAAGTGTGTAATCTTAGTAACCGAATAGCTTTAGAAATAAAGTGTTTTGGCAGCTTGAATCAGCCAGTGTATTAGCACTTACAAAGGGAACCATTTATTTTGAGCCATAAAATACTGCTATGATAATGAATTTTTTTTGGTATAGACTTATTAAACATATAATTAGTCTGTAATATTTATATAATATATTTATATATTAAAATGATACAAAACTAAAAAAAAAAGTAAAATCAGTTATAATGTGAAATATTAAATAAATTAATAAAAAAAATAATAATTTTAATCAGCCAGTGTATTAGCACTTACAATTGTTCAGTAGCCATCACTCCAGTCTTCAGTGTCACATGATTCTTCAGAATTCATTAATTATTATAATTTGTAATAATTATGATTAATTATTAATATGCCAATTTGCTGTATTATTAATATGCCAATTTGATATATTTGGATATTGATACTTTTTTCAGGAATCTTATAGGGTGAAGGGTCAGCATTTATTTCAAATACAAATCTTTTTAAAGATACTATACATATATATTATCAAATTTACCCAATTTTTTTTTTATGTTAGTGTATATTGTTTCTAAAATGTTGCAATATATGACATATGCAATATGATTTATTTGATGCAAACAAACAATTAGTTTGAACCGATTCAGTTAATCAAACTGAACCGATTCAATTTGTTTGAACTGATTCAGTTAATCAAACTCATAACTGCTGACCACTTAAGGTCAAAAACACTATTAAAATTATTAGGAGGCATTGCAAATCTAGTCTAACTGCACAGTTTGGAACATAAACAATGTTGTTTAATTTGATAATGCTTGCAAAGTAATCACAGATATATGGGGAATATTCTGTTATATTGCTAGAAATCTGTATTTCCTTTTTCTTGAGCACATAATGGCAAGTGATCTTTCTTTCTCTGAAACAATATCTGTGTCTTTTGTATGTGGCTACCGCACAGTTTTCTATATAGAGGCATCATTAGAATAATAGGCTCAACATGTCTCTCTTCTTGTCTCTTCAGCAAGTAGAACATTTTGACATAACCAAATTTGTTCTACCCTGTCTTGTTGTACAAGAGCCATTAAATGCAAAGTTTGCTGTGTGGTAATCAATAATACAGACATTTTTATTTGGAACTGGTCCCTCTGTAGGAATATTAGTGCTTTGGCTTGTTGCTAGGGAGCAACACGAATTGTGCTGGAACTATAGCGGACGAATGCCCACTGCTGTAAAATATCGACAGGTGCCATAAATCATCAACAAATGGTTTGGACATCAGGGGATATCCTGGAAAAATGGGCTCAGGGTAATTTAAGCTCAGACAAGCTGAAATCAAAGAAAGAGTAATATCATAGAATTATGGGTAGAGTTGTGCCACCCACATCTGTATCACAAGTGAATCACAATATATTGGGCTTAATTATCAAGTGATTCCTGTGGCACGCAAACAGCAACCATACAACCTCACCAAAGAAACAGTTTCAGTAATTGAGTGCAGGAACGCTGTGTTTTTCCAAAGCGCCCACTCTCTCAATTCAACGTTTCCTCTCAGTTTGGTGAAAATATCATACCGTGTCCATCATGGAGTCAATGAGAGGCTTGTTTGAAGGGTAATAGTTGAACCGTGAATGCTTCTCGGGCTTTTTTAAGACAGGCAAGTCCTTGGAGAAGAAGAACAGGAACTGGTGGAGGGCGTATTAGGGACATTTGAATATGAAAAGCTTTATATATTTATGTGAAAATGTGGGAGGTGATTGGTTATCTGGGGAATCTGTTTATATTATCTCGTTGACGACCCTGTACCATGAGGAGAAAGACAAATAGCTTGAAATACTAAAGTACTGCTGTTTAACAGAGAACACAGTCAGTGAAAATAGCAAACTAGAAGGTACCTGAAATTGTCTTTAAAGGGTTAAATTGTTTACAATACCATCAATACCATATATATATATATATATATATATATATATAAATGAACATCTAAATAGTTATATGGCTAGATCAGCTAAATGTGCAAAAGTGATAAAAATGTAATAAAATTATAAAAATATAAATAATACAATATAATATTGCAATAATTAAATATTTAAGTTTTCAAAGACTTTCTAAAAAAACTGAATGAAAAATGGACTGAGTTTAAGTGGACCAAAAAGTGATTTGAATTCGCTTCTAATGTTTAATTCACATTTATTAATTTAATAATAATAATAATAATGTTTTATTAATATAGTGCCTTTCAAGAACACAAGGACGCTTTACATAAAGTTGATAGATAACATGAACAACAGATGTAGCTTCGTTATATAATGAGAGAATCTCACCAGGACAAGAGAGATTAACAGAGAGAGACAAAGAGGAGGCAGCAATAGCATTAGAGACATTTTCAGTGCTTATGTTTTTCATGTTTCGGTAGGATGTTGTAGATTTCATTTTAGATTTTGCAAGTGGGAGAGAAAAACTAAAGTCAGTGGGTTTATGGTCACTGGTCAGATATGCCAACTTCGAGACCCTTGACACAAACGTTGTCAATGCCAACAGAGCAGATTAAATCAAGGGAATGAGAGCATGAGATAAATCAAAATAATCCAGTATAGCCATAAAGTCCTTACGCCTCCAGTGAGGTGTGGTTTAGACAGTTCTATTAGACCGTAACACAGGTATTGAAGATGGAGAAGAGCAGTCTTGAATCAGCCAGCGCTTGGGTGATCGGTGAATATAACAATTCCAAGACTCTTACACCAATCATATGTAGAAAAATCAGCCAAGAAAAACAACTGCAACTGGTGCAGTTGTAACGAGCTGTAAAAACTGTCCATGTTAACCAGAAAAAGACAACATATGAAAAGGGATAGCACGTCACGAACACCGGCAACACAGGTAAGAGCAGAAGTTTGTACAGGAAACAGTCCAAAAATGTTTATGTTTGATGATTTTAGATCCAAAAAAGGGATGATGACGTTGATTGTGGTGGTGGTGGAGGTTGAAATGCAGGTGATCCATTTGATCGAAACAAATAATCCAAACATCGTCGTGACAGCGGCACTTTAGAGCTAGGAGGAAATACGAGTCCAAACGTCCAGACATCCAACAAGACAGGGTGGTGAGATGTAAACAGTTAGCAGCAGAAAATGTATAAAGAGCTTGCGAACAATTAGCAGATAAACAACAAAACTACGAAAATGACGATGAGCAACTTACAAATGTGACCCTGGACCACATGTCATAAGGGTAAATTTTTCGATTTATACATCATTTATACAAGTAATGCTGCGTTCAAGTCCTACTGGGACATTCGTAGTTACGAGTTGACAAGTCGTAATTACGACGTCGGGTGCGTTCAAGTCAGTTTAGTCAGCACAAGATGGCATATACACGAAGCAATTCATCATAAAGAGGCAATTAAAACCTATAATACACATGTCTGTAATACAAAGTTTCACACATTGTTTATTATTTCTGTAATAAGTACGTGTGCTAAAATCTACTGCTTTGCATGTAGTCTGATTTTAAAAACCTTTTTCTTAATGTCTTATTTTTATGAAAATGTTTCAGTGTTGTTATTAGGAACTAAAACTAAACCTGAAACTTTTTTAGTATTATTAAGATGAAAACATAAAACTTGAAATTAGATGTGTTGCCTTGGCAGCTTAATGTAATAAAATAAGTTTAATTTGATTTATTAAAATCACTAAACCTAAAACAGGAATAAAATATATATTAAAGCTAAATAGAAATATATATATATATATATATTTATAACTTAATAAAAAGGACAAAAAACACAATTCAAATTAAAATAACTGAAAATATAAAAATACTTTATTTTTGTATTTATTAATACAAAATATTGATAAATACTATAATAACATAAGTAATACTAAAATAACACTGCAATGTGAATGCAGTGAGAGCTGGATTCTTTTCCCACTCCAGTTTACTAATTTGAAAGAGGTCTAAGTTTGATTCCTTTAAGAATTACTTAAGTGTGAACACTTTAAATGTGATGCATGTATTTTTTATGTTAATATTTTCATATATTGATTTTCCAGAAAATTATAAACACTCAAAACATTGCTCATGTGTTTGTTTGAGCATTAACACAGCAACATTGCTTCAGCCAATAGCATGAGTTTGAGGTGGGGCTATTTGTTTGTTGACCAATGGCAGGTGAGGAAAGTGATTGGGGGGAAATTAATTAAAAAATTATAATTATTATCACTATTATTTTTATTTTTCATTGCAGCCCTTCCTTTGTCCTTTACACCTCCAGATATTTCTGTACATTGTTATTCTGTATTTACAACATGACGATCGATATTACTCGGGTAGTGTATGTTGTAATCTTTTCTGGCTCTCACATCAGACATATTGAAGTATCAGAACCAACAGGGGTGCAGAATCTCAGCAGCCCGCAACATTAATAGATGGATGTCATTTGACTCATTAGAGGTCACGGCTGTGAATAATAATTAGGGAAAGACTGATTATGCTGAAATCAACTCTAATAAGACATGCATTTAAAATTTCCAATCTCTGCACACACACACACGCACTCATCACTTCAACTTGAAGCACACACACACACACAGGAAATTGATTTGTGGGTTTAAGTGCAATTTTGTTAACTATTATTGACGGGGAGTCTTGCATTAAAACAGTTGCCGTGGCGATGACACACATTTTCCTTTCATTATTGTGGTCTGTGGTGCAGAGAGCACTAATAATAACACACACCAATAACTTTAGCATCAACGCATGCTTATTTTAATACAGAAACCAGGACAGCTGCTGTCAGGATTCCAGGAATCTATCTTTATTTTTTTCCTTCTGTCTTTATCCTCATGCTCGAATTGATATTTTAACCTGCATATTTTAAAGAGACAGGTAGCTATTACAGCGTGTTTGTTGAAGCTGACTCATTGACAGGGAGAATATGTTGGGTAAGGGTTGTTTTGGAGGGTGGAGATGTACAGGAATGTATCTTAAGGCCTGTGTTTGACTTTCTGGGAATTCACCGGCCCATTTAGCGAAACATTTGAAGCGTATGTGTTATGCATATTAGCAGCAGTTCAGTCAGTGTACATTGGCAGTGTTGTTTTAGTATCATTGAGGTTCAATAATAGTTTTTAGTAATATTTTGAATCAGTTTTTATTTCTATTTTTTCCATTTTTAGTATGGAGTATGTTTAGTTTTTTTGTTTGTTTGTTTAATATATGTCTATATAGTTTATTCATTTATTTTCAATTATTAGTTTTAATTATTTTAGTATAAGATAAAATTAAAATGAGGGCTGTAGCTGAATTTTTTTGAAATATTTTATTTCAGTTAATGTTTATCTTATTTCAATGTATAGTCTGTATAGCCTTTTATTCAAATGTTTTTAATTGTTTTAATTTTCAGTTTTACTTTTAGTTAACTATAATAATCCTGCACCATAAAAAAATTAAATAAATAAATAAATAAAATAAAATAAAAGGCCAAGACATTATCCATTAATTTTACAGACATTTCAGTTAACCCTGAAACACAATGCAATGCAGTGCGAAATTCAAAATACAGGTAAAACACCTGTAAAAATCAATATAGGAAAAAAATTATTTATATTAATACAGTACATTGTGCCCTATTTTAATGGACTTTTCGGTCTGCAGCAGTATTATTTTTAGCATCATTGATATAATATAGTTTTTATAAATGTTTTGAATTATATTTTATTTTAGTATTTTCTGTTTTCATTTTCATTTTAAAAGTGTAGTAATTTTGTTGTGTTTTTGTAATTTTTATTAGTTTTTTTATGTTTATAGTTTTAGTTATTTTAGTACTTAACAAAAATGAGAATTGTTGAATATATATATATATATATATATATATATATATATTTACAATCAATGTTAGGCTATAACGAGAGCTCAGGTTTTATGTATTACAATCAAAGGGGCTTTTTTTTATGTCGTAATTGGGTTACGTCCTTATTTGTAATTGTTGATTGGCAAATAAGCTCACAGAAGACCTGCTGACAAATAATTTGGATAAATTGCCCTGTAAACCCCCATCTCAAGCTCAGGCACGTTTGAGAGTGAACTTTAAACAGACATTATGAGATGTTTAAACTGAAATATTTGTCATGTTACATGTCATAATTGCAATGTAAAGTACACTGCCGTTGGGCTGTACAGCATTTTTTATACTGTTCTCTCTCTGTCTGTCTCCTTGAGCTTTTTTGTTCTGTCTTGTAACTTGACATTCTGTCCTTTTTTGAAATAATGAAAAAGTCGAGACTGAATTTCATTCCATCCAATCAAAACAAAGGTTCTGTTGAAAAAATAGCTTCATTCGTTTTGATTGATGTCACAGATCCTCAGTTTTATAGAACAAAAATATCATGAATTATTAAAACTCAGGGGCGTTTTACGACATACGCCCGTGTTTTATGTTTAATTGGTTCTCTTTGGCACCGGCAAGCGGTGGAGAGGTGTTATGTAAATATATTCCCACAGAGGCCCATATGACATTTGTGGAGCATTTGAGCAGTATACCGGGAGCAAACTGACATAGGGAAAACGTCCATTCGTCCTGATCTGATGAGACATGTTAGGATTACTCATGCAGATTTCAGTCTGTTGATTTCGGTGCCCTACCTGTGTGTGTTTCCCCTCTTCCTCATCACAAAGGCTTCTTGTCAAAAGTGTGTTACTGGAAAATTGCATAATGTGATTTTCAGTGCTCTCTAATCATAGTGTCGTCCTAGCCAATTAAATTGCTTAATATAAGAAATCCTTTCTTTAGAAAAGGTTAGGTGTTATTAACAGTGTGTCTGTAGAGCTCGTTTCTGACCTCTTCTGCAGCCCAAAGCCAAATCTAATCAAGAAAATGTACGTTGGATCTCTGCGTGATTAGCATGGCGCAGTGCAGCCCTTAAAAGACAGATATTTAGTGCTAATTGCAAGTAAAAGAGGGGAATACTGTGGGTTTTAAATGGGACTTGAAACTGTTAACAAATTAAGTCCAATTGTTTTTTTTTTCTTTGTAACAGATTGTTAGTGAAAGGAGGTGCTTAACCTTCAAAAAAATATTATTCATGCCGCTCAGGAGGTCAGACTAAATATTATATTTACTTTTTAATAAAATAAGAGGCTGTTACAAAAATTGGGAATGTCTAAATACAGTTTAAAACCCTGATTTGTGAAGTTTTGTTATTTTAAATGAAAATTAGCATATAACTTTAAAAAATAAATACTATTTAAAAGATTACAAGCATTATATATAAAAAACACAACAATGCATATAAAAACAAACATGTGACCCTGGACCACAAAACCAGTCTTAAGTCGCTGGGGTATATTTGTAGCAATAGCCAAAAATACATTGTATGGGTCAAAATTATTGATTTTTCTTTTATGCCAAAAATCATTAGGATATTAAGTAAAGATCATGTTCCATGAAGATATTTTGTAAATGTCTTACTGTAAATATATTATAACTTCATTTTTGATTAGTAATATGCATTGCTAAGAACTTAATTTGGACAACTTTAAAGGCGATTTTCTCAATATTTCGATTTTTTTGCACCCTCAGATTCCAGATTTTCAAATAGTTGTATCTCGGCCAAATATTGTCCTATCCTAATAAACCATACATCAATGGAAAGCTTATTTATTCAGCTTTCAGACGATGTATAAATCTCCATTTCGAAAAATTGACCCTTATGACTGGTTTTGTGGTCCAGGGTCACATATACACAATATCGTTCAAATGTTGGGGGTCAGTATTTTTTATTTTTTTAAATAAATCGATACTTTGATTCAGTAAAGACGCATTAAACTGATTAAAAGTGACAGTAAAAATATTTATAATGTTACAAAAGATTACTATTTAAAATAGATACTGTTTGGAACTTTCTATTCATAAAAGAATCAAAAACCTCAAAAATATTAAGCAGCACAGTTTTGAAAACAGTTTTCAACATCGATAGTAATAAGAAATATTTCTTGAGCACCAAATCAGCATAGTAGAAGGATTTCTGCAGGATCATGTGATATGAATGATATCGTAATAATATTTCACAATACTACTGTATTTTTGATAAAATAAATGGTATGCATATAAAAAAAAAACTAACAAAAAAATAAATAAAAATGACCAACCCCAAACTTTTAAATGGTAGTGTAGTATAGTAAATGGTAGTATATATAATACGGTTAGCACTAAAATTTGTGTAAAAAAATGAGAAAATTTAATTAGGTTTTTTTTTTTTTTTTTTTTACTTATTTCCAGGACCAGACATTTTAAAATGGATGAGAAAGATAGAAAGAATGAGAGGAAATGTGCTCCACCAAGAAGGAAACGGTGCAAAAATGAAATGTAAAAAACTTGTTTATGGCTCTCAGCAGCAGAATGTTTGCGGCCGTTGTGTGTGAATAAAGCTAGTTCTCTCCAAGGACGCCATCGTTTGAGGTTTGCGACTCGCATGTCATATTACGAGAGCTTGTATTCCGAGTTGTCAGGTTTTTGAGGTCGAGAGATGCGATGATACTTTGATTTTCGAGTTCTAATGGGAAGACTAACAGGCGAATGCTATTGCTCAGATCTCTGATCTCCAAGAACTGAGTGACGTGGCTTCCTGCCCAGAATCTTTTATATTGCCAATCCTAACAGAGAACCGTCATGTTTAACCAGCAGCTCAGGCTGTAGTAAAACATAATAGCCCACAAATCTATATCCGAACCCCTGGGAGCCGCTCTCCTCCATGATCCTCCATTATAGAATAAGATTAGCTATATGAAGTCACAGCGCTTCAATTTGGATTGAATTATCATTACTGCGAAGCTAATATTAGAGACAGTAGGATTCATCAATGGTCTATTTGTAATGTACACCATTGTGTAGCATTCTGACTCATCAAATGATGTCAAACATTGTCAATGATTTATTACATTTATTACATTCATACAATGAAATAAACTAGTTGGATTGTGTTGATGTCATGAAATGATGGTGTGAGAGGACCATAACCACCGTTATTATTTCATGGCAAGAATTATATAGGAATCAATGGTGTAAATAATACTGTACACCTGTTAAACACATTGAATTAAGCATGAAATGCTAAAGTAGAAAGACTGTAATGTCATTTTTTGTAAAATACATTCCAATAATCTGTTTTATTTACAACTTTTTTTACAAAAAATATTTTTTACAGTGTACTAAATTTGAAATGTAAAATTTTAACTAGTGTTTTTCTTAGATTCTCAGCCTACCGCAATCGTCAAACCTAACCCATTAGCAATGCAAGGTTTACTGCAACACCTGAAAATGTGCTTTGAAACATTCGTCTGATAATCTATGTTTAAAGCACCACTTAGCAGTGAAATATCATCATAAGGGAGCTGTTGTGCTCAGAGAGACCTGGGTTCGAATCTCAATTCTTTTTTACTTTACTTTCAGTCCTTCATTTTCCTGCACAGTAAAGAATGATTTTTTTTTTTCGAATTTGTAAATATATTATTGGAGTATGTTTTACAAGAAAATACTATTTCAGTCTTTATATTTCAAAATTTCCTGTTTAATTCAGTGTTATGCTGCGTTCACGCCATATCGTAATTACCGTAATTTCGAGATGACAGCACGTGACGTTCTACTCGGAGCTGTTCACGTCCTCAGACTCGGAATTATGCTTGTCTATGGCAACACTACCAATGCCTAAACAGAGC
Source organism: Sinocyclocheilus anshuiensis (assembly GCF_001515605.1). Lineage (NCBI taxonomy): Eukaryota > Metazoa > Chordata > Actinopteri > Cypriniformes > Cyprinidae > Sinocyclocheilus > Sinocyclocheilus anshuiensis. The sequence goes on from NW_015544159.1 coordinate 1,297,060, forward strand.
CTGCGGTGTTCAGGTGGTACAGCAGTCACGTGGTACAAGTCGTAGCTCTCAGAAAACTCCCAGTTCACAAGTTGTAATTACGAGTTCTACGAGGACGTGAAAGATTTTTACAAGTTGGAATCTCGTAATTATGGGAATTCCGATATGGAGTGAACACACCTTAATGCCCATGCTTTCTAATAGTGGAATTTCAAGTTCTACGAGGACGTGAACACTTTCTACAAGTTGGAATCTCGTAATTACGGGAATTCCGATATGGCGTGAACGCACCTTTACTTTCAGGGCAGTAACCACCATAGACAATGAGGGGGACAAGTCCCACCCAGTAATTAGAAATGGCCAAATTGTCTGTTTAGGTTTCTCAAATGTTTACAAGTTACATTTTTAGGCTGGTCTGCCTCAGCGGTCTAACAGCGCCCGTCAATGTCAAAATGATTGAGATGGCCAATAAAATCAAAGTAGGCGGGGTTTCTGTTCACTGAAGCAGAGTGCGAATTCCAGTGTGAAGCATCATTTTTAACACTGAAAGAGCGCAAGGTAAAATGGTAGTAGCAAGACATTTATTATTTGAAAATGTTGTTTTACAGTAGAAATGTTAATTGACCAACATTAAGATCCAGTGATGCAAACCACTCAACTATTGAGATGGCCAATCAAATCAAAGTAGGCGGGGTTTCTGTCACTGAAGCAGAGTGCGAATTCCAGTGCGAAGCATCATTTTTAACACTGAAAGAGCGCAAGGTAAAATGGTAGTAGCAAGACATTTATTATTTGAAAATGTTGTTTTACAGTAGAAATGTTAATTGACCAACATTAAGATCCAGTGATGCAAACCACTCAACTGTTTCCAAGATATGGCCGTTTGGAATTTGGAATGTGGTATCATTTCTGTGATTCATGTAATTCCTTACTGAATGTGAGGAGACAAGAGGCATACAAGTAATATGCATGTGTGCATTTTTCAAAATATTATTTGCAAATGGTTGAAAATTATTACTTTTCAACTAGAATTAGACCTATAATTTCCTTCACTGTTCTACTTCTTTATGCTTTATAAAAAATAAATAAATAAATTGGTCCCCCACAATGTTAAAGACATGGTTACGGCCTTGGTTATTTGTGAAATTTACTAGCAATTTCTGAGTGAAAATTGCTTCAAAGTTGCTTCAATTTTTTTCAGTGTAATACAGGCAAAAGCTAATAAAACATTATTTTGAGTTCCTTTCTGTGTGCCTGAAATGTCAATGTTCACTTTTAAAAAATTAATTCTACTTTCTTGTGTTTAGGTGAAGATGTGGAGGAGAAGAAGGTTCTGGTACTGAGTTACCCCCAGTACTGTCGGTACCGTTCCATCATTGCGCGGCTTCGTGAGCGGCCCACTTCCTTCCTGACGGACCATGTGGTGCTGGCCCTGGGGGGAATCGCCTCCCTCACCAACAACACCCAGATCCTGTACTGCAGGGACACTTTCGAGCACCCCACGCTGGTGGAGAATGAGAGCGTTTGTGATGAGTTCGGTAAGTAGATTTGATAAAAACTGTGTGATCTTGGGTCTGAAACAAACTCTACGCAAGTACGTCAACGCAAGCACTTCATGTTTTTGTGCGTCATTTTGATCTTTCAGGTAGAAATTGACCGATATTGCATTTTTATGACTAGTAGCGGTATAGATTATTTTAATGTTTACAGTAATTGTTTGATAACCAAATTGCAGAAGTCATTTTTTATTAATTTCTGCTTTACAACAACAACAAAAAACATAATATCAAAAATAATTATTATGATTACTGTTGTGATTTTATCAGTATATTTATGCAAAGTTGTCTTGTGATCTAAATGGCAGATTCGTTTCCATTTTTGTTTTGGACTGACAAATTTTAAGTTGGAAATCTTTAAAAATATTGTTCAAACGAATCAGTTTAAAGTTTGTTACTACCACAATAAGGCAAATTACAAAACTACACATCTTTGCAATGCATTCACCAAACATTTGCATTTGCGTACTTTTGCAAAGTGTATTTCTGGCCTTACAGTTTAGAGGCTGATTGCTGCTTATTAGTTCATATAGAGATTCATTGCACCGGTGTAACTGAGTGAAGAAAGAATGAATGAATGGAGGACTGATGGCACATGATTCAGTAATTGAGTCTGTGGTCTAACTAGTCAAATCAGCAAAACAAGAGCCTTATCTTCGTTACCTGACTGATGAAGGGCTGCTGTATGAGCGCAGACAGCTTTATCACTGTTGGTGTACAAACAGGAATGAGTGACTATGAGCTGGTGATTGAAACAGAGACTCGTGGCTTTTAGCCTGTCGAATTGAGAGGTGAGAGCTTGTTGTATGATAGAGTAGAACTCTCAGATGAACTGAAAGCCTGTTTTTACACTGAGGTCTGAGTCCGTCACAGTCCGTCTGCTTGTGTCAGTAACTTCTTTTTTTCAAAAGGGCTGCTTTGATATCAAAAACAGCGATTGATCGCACTTTTAGCCGATGGTTAGATGGTTAGTTACTGGCTGCAAATGGCAGTCTTTCTCAGATCTGTGCATGATTACGGTTTGTGTTTGCAGTGTACAGTGATGGTATTTCAATATAACTAACAGTGTTTGTTTTTATATTCTCTGTTGTATTGTGTTTACACTGTCGTAAAATAAGGATGTGCAAAACGACACATTTTCAAAATTGACTAGGTTTTAAGGAAGCACTGTATATATATATGCTGATTTGCATCATGTTCGTCAGATCACAATCAGGTATGTTTCTTAAGGGGATGATTACACAAAACTCATTCCTGTAAAAACAGCTGGAAGGCACAGGGCGGTTTTGAGACCATTTTTTTGTTATTTTTAGAATTTGAAAATATTTAAACTATTTTTAACTTGATACACTGTTCTAAAAATTTGATGCACATGGCGCAAGATGCTAAAAAACAGTTGTGTGTGTACAGTATATAGACCAACTAATAAAATAAATATTAAAAAAAAAATTTTAAATATTAAAAAGAAAATTGACAGATCATAGTTGAACTCATTAATTGGTTATTTATTTATGGTCATTAAATGACTAGTAAACCATCCTGCCACATTTTAAAGAGACACTTCACCCAAAAATGACAATACTTTTTTTTTTAAATATTAAAAAGAAAATTGACAGATCATAGTTGAACTCATTAATTGGTTATTTATTTATGGTCATTGAATGACTAGTAAACCATCCTGCCACATTTTAAAGAGACACTTCACCCAAAAATGACAATACTGCCATCATTTATTCACTCTTATGTCATTTCAAACCTGTATGAGTTTCTTTCTTCTGTTGCGCACAAAAGAAGAGATTTTGAAGAATGTTGGTAACCAAACAGTTGCTGGTAGCTGTTGACTTGAATAGTAGTTTTTTTCCATACTATGGAAGTCAATGGCTACTGTCAACTGTTTGGTTACCAGCATTCTTCAAAATATCTTCTTGTGTGCAACAGAACAAAGAAACTTTGGGACAACTTGAGGGCGAGTAAATTATGACAGAATTTTCATTTGTGGGTGAACAATCCCTTTAAAGCAGGCCCAAACAAAATGTACATTTTCTGTATTTTCTGCACTGACTTTTGGGATAAATCGGTGAGATTGGATTGAAATATATTAAAATATGTTAAATGGAGCTGTACTGGGAGTACAGTATTTGTTCTGGTAACTGATATGGTAATCAAATTATCCATAATATATAGTAAACAAACACACAGACATGCAGTTTGTAAGCCTTAAGGCTCTACAATGTCTTTCGTTTCTACAGAACTATGACTTCAATGCCATTCCTGTACGTGAAATGAAACTCAATAGTATTCTATTCACTAACATATCAAGGCCTTCACATCAGTGTTTTTATTACAGTACATACTTGACAAAACAAGAAATATTCTATAAGTGAAGCATTCGGTCTTTAAATGGTTTTTAAATACTTCAGTGTTTGTGTTTGAACGGCATATTCAAACAATACAGTGGGTTTGCGTGCAGTTCGCTTTTCCATAGCTGCTGCCAGTGAAAAAGAGAGGCTCCAGTTTACATGCTCCAATTCCTGTTGGAAAAATGCTGGGGTATTGAATGCTACTTTGTAAAAGACGGTAGAGCTGTTTACATAGTAGCATTTGACAAGATGGGCGAACAAACTGACGGTGAGTAATACAATTGAGTAAATGGCTCTCTTTGACTTTAATGGATGTCCTTGGGTTTCTTTGATTGCTTGAAAACCATTTTCTGCTCAAAAACCACATTCTTGTCTCTGAAAGTTTAACATAAGGGGTTCTGCTCGAATCGGACAGCCTGCAGGGATTTGAATACCCTGATTAAAATGTCTTTGTTCTCGCCAGGGCTTTAAACACAACCACGGCACGCTGTATTGAAACCCAAAGAAGTCATTCTGTTAAACTTTGTAGGGTGTGTTATTTATTAAGGCTTTAGTTCAACATATGAAGTCATTGTTCATGTAAAGGCTCCCATACACTGGATTTATTACAGAGGGGTAGATCTGATGTTGGCTGAGAAAGTCTGAGAGAGAGTTGGGGGGAAAAGACTTCTAGTGCTTTTTATGCTCGAACTGACGGCCACTTGGCGGAAAATCTTCTGCGTTTAGCCTTGTCATTAACTTTTTGAAGCGAATAACAGTGCTTCCAAGGGCTTGGCGAGTTCTACTGAGAGAGGTCCAGTGCGTTATAGAAGAAAGATGAAAATGGAAAGCAGCGCTATTTAAGGAAAAATACAGCTGGAATGGTGCAGATGTGATATTGAATATTTTTTGTAGTTTGTTCCTCTGTTAATGGAAATAGCTGCAAGGTTTGGCTCGCTCGCATGCCTCTTTAGTCACACGTTAGGAGACAACAGGATGTTAAATTAACTCAAGTCTTAACCTCACTTGAATGGACTTTAAGAGGGTGGTTGGGTATTGAGAATATGGAATTCAGTGATATTTTTGTTTAGGCATCAGCTGATTTGGACCCCTGCTTGTCACATGGTTATGATAACATCCTCTCCGACATTGGATTTCAGCACAATGCTGTTAACATTTCTGTTTTCTTTCCTGTCCTCTTGAAACAGGACATTTTGATATTAGAGGGAGAGGCATTTGCACTGATTGGACAAACATTTTATTTTATTTTTGCTTTTATGTTATATTATGTTGTCTTTATTATATAGGATAGTGGAGATTTTTACAGAATCAGTGTTATTTTCATTGATATACTACTATAGTTTTTTTTTTAGTAGTTTGAATTAGATCTTATTTTTAAATATTCTGTTTTCATTTTAATGTTTTAGTAATTTGTTGTGTTTTCTCTCTTTTTTTAGTTTTGTAAATATATCTATATTAGATGTTTTTAGTAAGTTTTAGTTTTTAGTTTGTTTAGTTTTAGTACTTCAAATTAAACTAAATGAAAAAGAGAAATGTCGCCTTGTTATCTAGCTGAAAAAAAACATAAGTTTATGTTTTTTATATATTTTATTTTATTTCAGTTAATGTTTATTTAGTAGTAATATATTTTTTTATGGTTAAATGATTTATTTTAAAACTAATCATAATATTAGTCTTAATGTCCATTTTTTTTTATTTCTCCCTCTATCTGAGCCTTAAAAATAAAAGGGCCATTTTTTGCTACTGTGTCTTTTAAAACTTCTGTATATACTTACATTTAAATGAACAACTTTTATCTGCCACGTCCTTGACAGATTCACAAAACAATCTGTACTGAAATATGTTGCTCAAACTGTTGATTTTGGACTGAAATGATCAGGGATCTCGTTAAAAAAAAAACTTAAATGCATGTTTTTATTGTTGGCATTCTTCAGTGGGATCTGCAGAGCTGTAGGTGCTACACACAGCCAGAAACAGCACAAGGTTTGACTGACTTCACATTGTACTCGTACCGCTAGTTCTTCTGCTGTTTAGGAACAAAAGCATCCATCCTACTTCCTCCTTATTACCTTAACACCAAATAAGTGTCGTTGGTTTGTAAGTGTATGCATATTTACATATCCAGCTGACAACAGGAAGATCAGAGTTTCAGCACAAGACATTTTTGCAGCTCAGTTTCACTAGATGCTCTTTTTGGACTAGAGTGGATGTGTTTTGAGTTCTGAAAGTTACAGTATGTTTTCATAGTCTAATGAACACTTTTAACTCAACAGATCAAGCAGAACTCAATTCCTCATGATATGACCCTTTTATTAGTAAGACACTGCCAAACCCTCCCCTACAAAAAAAGAGAGAAGAAAAGCCAGAGAGAAAGACTTTTATCTGGATGTAAGGGGGTTTGGAGAGAGCGAGAGAGTGGAGGATGCAGGGAATGTTTAGACGGATGTTGTTAATGTGATGATGGGGGGGTTGTACTGGTGAATTATTGAAGAGAGTTTGTAGGTTGATGCCATGCAATGACCACACTATTATTCCTCTCTTGATTCATTTCCTGCCTCTCATGAGGTTATTTTTAGGAGGTCAGTGTTCTTATGTGAGCATATACTTATGATTTTACTGCATAATAGCTGCATTATGGAAGGAGTTACACACATTTTCTCCGGTGCTTCAGTGAAACAGCTAATGTTCTCATGTTGTTCTCATCATTGTGACATGTGCTGTGTGGCAAGTGATCTCATCTCTTTGTTCCTCGCAGGGGTTTATTGCTCCTCCACGCAGCATTGGGATTAGTGATGGGAATCGGCATGAATTTAATTATTTGTTTCTGATTCCACTTAATGATTCTGCTTTCATAATGATTTCATTAACTGGTTTTTAGTACTTTTAAGCAAGCACCATATATATTTGTTATTATTATTATTTATTTATTTTTCTGGGGCTTTTTGCTATGGAAGCCTGTTTCCACCTTGTAATAAAAAAATTGAAAAATGTAATTGCAATATTTTATCTCACAATTTTTTTCTCTTCTGTTTAAAAAAGTCAGAATTGTGAGATATAAACAGAGAATTCTGACTTTTTTTTCTCAGTATTACAAGTTTACATATTGTAATTCTGAGTTTATATCTTGCAATTGTGACTTTTTTCTCAGAATTCCTAGTTAAAGGGGTCATCGGATGCCCATTTTCCACAAGTTTATATGATTCTTTAGGGTCTTAATGAAAAGTCTATAATATACTTTGGTTCAAATTTCTCAATGGTAGTTTTACCCTGTCAAAATCAGCTCTGTTTTCAGCAAGCCATTCTAGCCCATGTTGCTTTAAATGCTAATGAGCTCTGCTCACCCCACCCCTCTCTTCCATGGGGTGACGAGCAGACTGTAAACTTCAGCCGCGAAACTGGCTAACTTGCACGTTATTAGGAAAGACGATTTGCAAAGATTCATAAAAACCCTTATACTCATCTTCTTCTGTTGATGAAGCTGGATCACGAATGATTCGCGCGAATATAGACGCATTTAGGCAGATCGGGATCGGCACATTCCCTTCAAAAGAAAGTAACGTTAATCCTCTGCGTCTACAGCGGCTCAGATGTCGGGAGTAAATGATGACTGCTATATTCATTATTACATCCAACAACAAAACACCTCAATCGCTTAATCAGAGACATTCTTGTCTTTCCCTGCACCGGAGTCGACACAATGGCGGACTGATGACAGCTCACTCAGGGCGGGTCTAAGGCAAGACGCTAGTGTCAATCAACTATCGTGGGAGGGGCATGTGCAGAACTACGTCATTCTGACAGGAATCTCAGAACAGCCTGATTTGAGAAAGGGGATTTTAAAATAGGGATTTAAAAAAAAAAAACACTGGGTGGATTTTTATCATTATAGGATGGATGTGTACACACATTTTGCATCCGATGATACCTTTAAGAGTTTTTAAGGACCCGCTGTGATTTCATTGAATAAATATGAGCTGTAGTGTTGTCATGGTAGCAAAATTTCAGTATTCGGTACCAATACCAGTGAAAATCCACGGTTCTCGGTACCAAAGCAATACACAAAAACATGCTTCATTAACTGGTTTTTAGTACTTTTAAGCAAGCACCAAATAACTGATCTTAACTGTGTTATACAATGAATTGTATTTTGTCTATTTATAGTAAACACTTTAGATAAAGTTTTTTATTATTTAAATATTATTTTTGTTATATATATATATATATATATATATATATATATATATATATACAACCTAGCTTTATTATGTTTTTCTCCACTCGCAGAAGCGCTGCAGGTGCGTGATGTGATATGACCATGTGAATCCTCATGTTCTGTTGTTTACTACTTTTTGCGCATGTAAAATGAGAAATTCAAATTAAAATATGGAATAATATTCCCAACAGAACAGAGCTCTAAATATTAAAATGTAATTGAAACTTACCTGCTTGAACTTGATCGGGGTGTTTTGTTAGTTTGATGCGTTTCCTCCTCTTGAGGTCGCCACTGCTTTTATGAAGTGGTTGCCAGGTTTTCACAACAAAACCCGCCCAATCGCGTATCGAGGGGGTCCCCCGTTAAAAATCGCATTCTGGGGATAAAATACGCGTGTTTTGGTGGGGTTCCCATGGTAAAATTCGCAGTCCAGGGGCTAAATATCACGTTAATGGGGTCGTTTTTCAACCCGCGGACATGAAAAACAACCCGCGGCAACAGTGTTAAGCAGCCCAATTCCGCGGGAAAACTGCGGACTTGGCAACACTGGAAGAGGCTAGCTTTCGGATAGCGCATCAAGAACCAAGTTGACCGGGTACTCGGTACCACCAGTACTTAAAAAAACCTGGTACCGTAACGTTTTCATTTTTTTAGTACCGACTTGGTACCGAAATACCGGGTCTTTTGACAACACTAATGAGCTGTATGTTTCAAAGTCAAAACTCGGTGCGGGTGTTTTTATATGAATGTATCTCTGAAGGGAAACGACTATCTTCAGAAAAGTTTTGATTTGTTTCATCTTCCCAATAATGCATGATAAAGCAGTATTTATGAGTGCAACGCTTTGTGTACAGCCGTGACCGGGGAAACTGCTGTATTTTTGCTGTTTCAAAACAAAGAAAAAGAATTTGCATCACTGAACATACAGATCATTGATTTGCATTTTCAATAAGCTCGTCTGCTGTTTTTGTTCAGAACAATACAAAAATCGACCCATATTTCTACACAGGAAACACGCAGAGTTGTACATGTGAAAGAAGCTAATGTGCCTTCTACAAATCTAAACAATTAAGACACTAAGATAATACATTTTTGTTTTAAATTAATATAATAATGTATACGTTTGACTCATCCCTTTTCGTAATGGTTTAAAGGCTGAAATGTGAAATGCGGGCTGCCAAAATCTGAAGAGTACCTGCCCAAAGGGCTACCAGAGATTTAGAAATTTTGTGAGCCCTGTGTATTATTTTGCGGCAACAGGTTAATACGAATATAAGAATAAGAACTGGTTCTCAATTCCCACTTGAGACAGGTTCACTCATCTGTTTAAGAATATGCAAAAAGAATGATTAAGAACAACCCACTTCTGTATTAGCCTGAATGGCTTTGATGGGCAGACAGAGTGGATGCTGGGTAATCCAGCAGGGCCTGAGCTATGTGACGGGAATGCTGTGTGTATGATTACAGCGTGATTGATGCCCACTGCTGGGGGATTATTAATGATAGCATGTTGTTTAGCGAGAAGATAGACCCATTTATATTTCTCATCAAGACGCCAGTCAGTTTCAACTATTCGATGGTAATAATTTGCTCTTAAATAAAACGGATTACATGCGATGACGTGTTTTCCTCCTTTATCGTGGCTTTGAATTGCAGAGGGCATTCGGGTAAAATGCGTTCCGGTTTCAGCTGCTCCTTCATTTAGATGCCATGTTTACCACATACACTGCAATAAAAATGGGTCATTTATTTTCTTTCCCTGCAGATCTCAGCAGTGCCATCGATGCACTAGGAGAAATCTTAAACAGGCCGACAGAAATGCGAGAGCTCTTCATAAAACTTTTGAAGTATTTTATAAGAATTGTGGAGTAGTGTTGGGGGATTTATGAAGGGTTGAGTTAATATTAGTATTTTGCAGTCAGTGGTAAGAGTGCGTTCCTGAACAGGAGGTTCTTGATCGGTGGTTTTTAACTTGTTGGTTATGACCCAAAAACAAGTCGCAGGTCTATTCTGAACGGGTCACAGAGAGCAGGGAAAACAATTCTAAATAGAAATAGCATTGCCAAAAATATGAAACCATCAAAATTTAGCTGACACTTAGTTGTTTATATATTTGGGTCAATGATTTATTTATTTGTCTAATAGTCATTTATTAAAAATTACAGCCAACATTTAAGTCACACATATATTGACTCTATTATGAGCTTGTTTGTTATTTCTGTATTATTATATTTTTTATATGTTATAATATTGTATTATTTTACATTTTATTGAGGGTGCTACAACTGTCCTGATATTATAATGAAGAAAAAGTCCTCATTAAAATAATCCTTGGTAAAAAAAAAGAAAGAAAAAGAAAAAAAAGCTTTTATTATTATTGCAAATAAATAAAAAAATATTTGAAAATCTTTTGTCCACCAATTCAAAATCATGTGGCACAACCAACAGAAAAAAAAATGGAAATTATATCATAGAAAAAAACCCTGCAGACCCTCATGACTGTGTGTCGAGGTCCATAAATCTCTTAAAATATCAGATAATATGACCTTTATACGACAAGGCAAGGTTAGCTCAGGGTGTAAAATGTCATTTGGTGGCCCAAAAATGTAATGATATTTATGAATGAATAATTCTTGACATTTGGAGAAGAAAAAAAATTTTTACTTTGGAAAAAAAAATATTTATAGCTTTTGAAAATAACACTCACAAAGTGTAAGTCAATGCTACTTTTTACTTAAACCACTTGACATTTTTACAGTCATTAAATTGAAACTTTTCATGAAAATGGTATAACCATTTTTACAAAGCTACATGAAACCACAAATACAAATGCTCTTTTCTTTTTCATTGTCAATATTAATACATTTAAATGCTTGGTGTCCAATTGTAAACCTGGATCCTCAAGCAGAAGCACTCTGGGAGTAGTTCTGGGAGGGAACGGGCGATGGTTTTTGGTTAGTACATGTGGCTTTTGGAAGCTTTGAATAATTGGATGCTGGGAAAGGATTCATCATTGTGTGAGCACGGAAGTGACTTTTTCATAAATTGAGAAACATCAGGAACTCCCTTTTTCTCACCCATAAGGAAGAAAAAACATGGAACTGGAGGTACAATTACCTATTACCCAGTACATGTTGCAATCACAGCCTGTCCTCAGGCATACTACTTAAGTAAACAAAGCTGCCTCCAAATTGATTCAGCATTTAAAGACTTTCCAGCGAATTCACTGCACTTCTTTTTTTCTTTGTATGGCCGCCGTTTCTTGTTTAACAAGATGGGATATAAGCAGCTCTGAACATTACAATTGGATATTTGGTGGTTTGTTTACTTGCATGCGTTTTGTGTTCATCAAAACAGAAACCTTCACTAAGATGAGAACATATCCCACATTCTTTTCTCACATTTCCCCGCACTAGATTTAATGCTAGTTATTAATACCGTCCAGATGTAGTTTTAGCACTGCAGTGTAAGGATGGGCAGGCCAGGAAAATATTTTTCTGCTGTGATCAGTTTATACAGTAAAAGATGTTTAAGTCAGCGAAATGTTTATGATGACTGATTTACACACTTCACATAATAGTTAACCCCCCCTCCCTCCCCCTCAAAAAAAACAACAACTCTCTTTTGTGGAGCAGAAAAGCTCTTTTTCATATATTGAAAGTCAATGGAAACGGGGGCTGTCAAGCTCCACAATGACCAAAAAGCTCAGTGAAAGGTGTTCATTGGTTCATTACTGATGTCAAACCTAATGCAAAGCATCTAAAGAGCTCCTCAACTGCTAATTGCTAATTGTGCAATCTCAAACAATTGAAAAAATATGTTACACAAAATATAATATTTACAGAATTAGGTTACGTTCAACAAAAACTGAACCAAAATGTAAACATGTAAATATAAAGCTAAAATGTTTCATTGTCCCTCACACATTACTATGTGCAATTGAAATGTAATGAACAGTATATGATTGTAAATTATTATTTTATTGGCTTTGCATGTAAGTATCATAACAAAGCATGTCAATACATGAATATGTTACTCAATGCATGTTATTTTAGGTAAAAATACAGCAAATACTGTTCCGAATCAGTCTATCTCTCTCTTTTTTTTTGTCATTTTGGAGCTTGACTGTTCACTTTCATTATGTTGAAAATTGTAAAATGCAGGAATTGTTAGTCATTATTTACATTAAACAAAGGCTTTGTGCTTGTTACCTCTCTGTCTTTTTATTTCTTCTAAAAAATGTGCAACAGTTACAGTTGTTTGATATGTATGAGATCATACTGTAAATTCTGAAATGTTTTTTTTCCCTTTGTTCTATTTGATTCCATTTTTTTTCCTGCTTGTTTCACAATCTGGGTTGGATTGCTAAAGGTCATGCATTTTTAAAAGTCCATATGCCTCATCCATGTGTCTTATTAAGAATTCAAGGAGAAACCGAAGGGCTGATTCCTTTTTTTTTTCTTCCGCTTTTTCAATTCAGAGTCATTTTTCCATATACCGTTTTAATTCTTACTCCACTGGCAACAAACAACCTCTTAAAATCATAAAACGTTTTACCTTTGAGTAGAATTTACATAATTGTCTGGTGAGGTATGATATTCCTCCCATTTCATAATGAATAACATGCATGCTGTCCAGATGCAGATTTTTACGAGTCTTGCCAGCGCACAGCCTTGAGAAATATCATTCATTGGGTAAGTGCTGGCTGTGTGGGAGGGGGCACATGTAATTTGCGGCTTACGTTGCTGTGACTGCAGGGTCACTATTTATCAGCTCAAAAAATTCATTCTGCAGTGGCTTACTTAGATTTCCCACATGCCAGATCGGTGAAGGATATTCGGTTGTACCTCCAGGAAACCACAGTTGCCAATGGAGATGTTTTGTGAAGTTAACAGCTTCTTGTTGGACATTTTGAGGACATTCCACCCCCTGCTGCAATGAGCATTAGACCAGAAACATACTCTACACAAATTGCAATGCATGACCAATGCAACGCAATGGTGGAGTCCTGTTGTACACACAGTTTATTGCACCAAACATGTAAAAATATACACTATAATATTTTTTTTAAAGAAATTTATTATTTTATTCAGCAAGGATGTAATATCCACATATAGAAAGTACTGTATAATCATTTCATTAATCATTTCATATGTTAAAAATATATAGTATATTATTTTAAATTTGAGACGTACATATTTGTCTGATGCATGCGCTCATTTGCATGCATTAGCCCTTGATGTGCCACTATTATCCAAGTACGAGAGAGTGCAACATGAAGGGTGAATGATTAGAATGAGCATATAATGCTATTCAAAGA
>NW_015544159.1:1310550-1319064 GCF_001515605.1 Sinocyclocheilus anshuiensis
TAATGCTATTCAAAGAAAATGTGGGGGGGTGGGGGGGAATGAGTGCTGTATTGAGTCAATTTTTTTACCGTGTTAAGCAGTCCACACTAATCGCAGAAATTAAAGCAAGAAAAAAAAAAGAAGCTTTTAACAGGGATCAGTGTTGGCTCATTCGTCAAAGCCTCTCAGGTGTCAACGTCATGTTTGGACCACCGTGCCAGCCCACTTTGGCTTCTTCATGAAATGGTTTTGAAATGAGTACCTTAGTTCCTGCATTGCCCTGGGTCTGAGCTCAGCAGCTGCCCTGTGTTCTTTTATGAATCATAAAATGTGTCTGGACAATATCCCTGAGCAATAAGAACTTCTCAAAGAGGAAAAGAGAGAGAGAGAGAGAGGTGCATAGTCTCCCACATGATTTTCCAAAAAGTGTTTTGTAACGCATCACAACAAATTAAAACCAAATTGCCATTATTTCCACCTAATGTTCCCACGGGGCGTTGGAGGTTTGTCGTTCTGACAGCTGAAAGCACAAAACACTTCTTTATTTAAAGTGCCCCTATTATGCCATTTTTACGGTTCCTAATATTGTTTTGGGAGTCTCCTACAATAGGATTACATGCATGCAAGGTCATTAAATATGCATTTAATATCACCTCATTTTCCAGCGATTCTCAAACGATTCGTTCGAAGCAGTTCAAAGATTCAGTCTCTCTAAACCCCTCCTTTCCGTGAGCCTCCTCTGCTCTGATTGGTCAGATGGCCTAGTCTGTTGTGATTGGTCTACGGCGTACAGCGCGTTTCGTACCTCATTTTCCAGCGATTCTCAAACGATTCGTTCGAAGCAGTTCAAAGATTCAGTCTCTCTAAACCCCTCCTTTCCGTGAGCCTCCTCTGCTCTGATTGGTCAGATGGCCTAGTCTGTTGTGATTGGTCTACGGCGTACAGCGCGTGTCGGAAACGATACGCCTATTTCAATAGTTCTGTATTTTGAACGCTCTATAGAAAATATAAAACATCGATTATTTATCATACTTACTGGTTGTGATTCAGTGGAGCAGCTGGTCCAAATAAACAGGATACTGATCCATCTTTCAAGAGCAAGCCTTTTCTGAATCCCGCGTTGAACTCCCCGAGATTAGAGAAGCAGTCGTCAGTAGAATGACGTGTTTGTGGGCAGGGTCAAGTTGTTCGTGGCCGCATTATGCAAATGTAACAAGCATTATGCAAATGTGTTTCCCCGTGACGTGTAGCCATCACGAAAGTGGAATTCGAATGACTAACGACTCGTTTAGCCTGTTCAGAGTCGATTCTTTATTTTGGGAGACAATAACTTTATTTATCGTGCACTTTCAGCTTTACAACTTTGCAGATCGTTTACATTCACATACAGTTACATTACACACTGCATGAAAGGCAATATTGGAAATGGCATAATAGGGGCACTTTAAGTGCTGAGCGCCTACACCTTGCCAACATATTCACGTCCCACAAGGCCTGCACGATATATCGAAATAAAATCAATATTGCAATATGGTTTAGTACTATTGTCAAATCATGCAGGCTGCAATTTAATTAAAAAAAAATATGGTTTACTAGTTTAGAACAGCTAAATACCGCTAATGCTGTGAATTGAGCCGTTTGGAGGCACTGATATCATGAGCTTCATGCATGTAAATGAAAACACAGAGCCAAGATTCACTCTGAAACCAGCAGAGAAAGAAATGTTGGCATGAATAATAGTATCATATTGTATTTTTACAATATTTTAGAGTATTATTACAATATATTTCTTATTTGTTCATAATTTCACAATAACCTTAATATTGTAATCAATAATCACAATAAATTTAAATTTAATAAATTATAATTTTATTGTCATGGATTGAATTGGCAGTATTATTATATATTTCTTATTTTGTTTATTTTTTTGCAATAACAATAATCTCAATATTATAATCAGAAATCACAATACAATTATCAAAATTATTATTATTTTAAGGTCATATTGGATTGCCAGTAGTATTACAATATATTTCTTATTTTGCTTAATATAATTTTTGTAATATCACATTATTACAATATATTTCTTATTTTGTTTAATATTTTTTGTAATATCACAATCTCAATATTATAATCAATAAACACAATAATATAATGGCAATTATTATTTTATTGTCATATTGAATTGTCAGTATTATTACAATATATTTCTTATTTTCTTAAATATTTGTTTCGAAATATCACAGTAACCACAATATTATAATCAATAACCACAATTAAATCATTACAGTCCTTATTATTTTATAGTCATTGAACATTATTACAATACATTTCTTATTTTGTTAAATTTTTTTCCATAATATCACAGTAATCTCAATATTATGATCAATAATTACAATAACGTCATGAAAATTCTTCATGTATTATTGAGTATACATGAAGTATTAGCAGTATTAGCAGTATACATGGCAGTATTATTACAATATATTCTTTATTTATTTTGTAATATCACAATAGTCTCAATATTATAATCAGTAATCACAATAAAATCATGACAGTTATTATTGTTTTGTAGTCATATTGATAAAGTAAACCCAAGTATGAACAAACAAATATTTTCTCATTTTTCCCCCAAATCTTGCAGCCCCAAACGGATTTCACACTCAAAAAAATATGTTCAGAGTAAAAAGTCATTTTTCAAAGTTTTTTTTTTTTTTTAATTATTATTATTATTTTCTATGGAGATGCACTCCCCAACAAAATCACCTGATTCCCACTCACTCTAGCCTATATGATTAATTCTTTCTAAATATGACTATTCAAGTCATCTGGTGAAAATTCCTGTAAAAGCAAAATATCCCAATGTCATTTTTTCCCAGTATCGTGCAGCCATATGTCCCACCCAATCCCACAATCCTTCCCTCGTGTCATTAAACCCACAATTAAAATGATGTCATCAGCGTAACCCATCAGAGCATCACATAGCCCCCTAAAGGCCAGCGGGATTAATTGATTTGGACATAAATGGATAAATCCCTTCTGCGGATTATTTTTCCCCACCCCTATTCTTTAAGGACACTTTGAGCATTGTGTCACTAAGTTTTTTTTTCCCCCCAGCAAATCCTAGAAGAAAAATCCAGGTTTTGGTCATAGGATTGTCAGAGTTGACATCTGAGGTTGCGCTGATATTTTTAGTGTCCTCCGCTGTGATTTGGACTAATTGCTCCGCTGACTCCCTTTAGTTTTAAAAGCTCATTCTCTGGAATAAATCCTCAGGAGAAGCGTTGACGTTTCTCGCTCAAATGAATCAACCCCCCCTCTTTCTGCGTTCTGGAAAAGTAGTCTGCGGGTCAACACTTGAATAGTTCGTGGAGTGTTGTAAAGTAACTGGAGAAACACAGGCATGACGTGCATTGATTCGGAATACTGTGCTGAGGAAGTAAATATTGAGCTTGATTTTTAGTTGCATGTATCCCCACTAGACTACTTACAGGCAAGTTTAATAATTCATGCCAAAAAATGGAGCTCAACCTTTTGGGGCCAAGAAAGATTTTTACTGGCACGCTGGCAGGAAATCTGCTTTTTAGACAGGTGAAATGTCACTCGAAGCCAGATTGGGGGTTTAATTCACATTTTTCACATTGTGGCCTGGTTTTCCGAGCAGCGTTTAGATGCAGCATTTTGCGGATCCTATGATTTATTGCCATGCTGACATCCTCACAGCATTTCCCCTATAAACATTTAATAGACTGAATACGTGGACGTGAAAGAAATGCGCATGAAATCTGTCTGATAATAGCTTAAAGTAAACAATGCTTCAAGGAATATGTTGCAAGAGCATCCGGAAATCATTACTTCCTTGTTTGTGTTTTATGCATCTCTCCCTCTCTCTTGCCAGTCAGAAAAGTTTCTAGCTATTATTTGAGAGACATATAACGGATGTAATTTGTAATTCGATAACAGAAGTCTTTTCAAGGCCCCTTGACTATGCTTTATCTCATCTATCTTGAGTAAATAGTTTTCCGTGGAATGAGGGCGCTCAGTTTTTTCCTCCTTGTTGCATTTTTGCAGTGAGTAATGTCTCTCCTTATAATTTTTTAGCTTGGCAATTAAAGGCCACCGCTGTTAAATAGAGCTCGCTGTGGATGCGGATGAAAGCAACAGTAAATGCTGTTTCTCTGATATAGGCATTTGAGAATGTTAAGAAATGTTTAAAGCAAGTTTTTTCTGTTTATATTCCCTTTATGGAATTGCAAAATGGAAGGCACGCTTTGATTTCCCACAGCATTACCATGTGAGCATTTGGAGATTGTAAAATAGATTTCAACTGCACACTTTAACAGTAAATTACAGTGAAAGCTCTTTGTTTGGCCACTTTCATTTTCTGTAAAATACATGGGGGTTTAATTCGCATTTTTCACATTGTGGCCTGGTTTTCCGAGCAGCGTTTAGATGCAGCATTTTGCGCATCCTATGATTTATTGCCATGCTGACATCCTCACAGCATTTCCCCTATAAACATTTAATAGACTGAATACGTGGACGTGAAAGAAATGCGCATGAAATCTGTCTGATAATAGCTTAAAGTAAACAATGCTTCAAGGAATATGTTGCAAGAGCATCCGGAAATCATTACTTCCTTGTTTGTGTTTTATGCATCTCTCCCTCTCTCTTGCCAGTCAGAAAAGTTTCTAGCTATTATTTGAGAGACATATAACGGATGTAATTTGTAATTCGATAACAGAAGTCTTTTCAAGGCCCCTTGACTATGCTTTATCTCATCTATCTTGAGTAAATAGTTTTCCGTGGAATGAGGGCGCTCAGTTTTTTCCTCCTTGTTGCATTTTTGCAGTGAGTAATGTCTCTCCTTATAATTTTTTAGCTTGGCAATTAAAGGCCACCGCTGTTAAATAGAGCTCGCTGTGGATGCGGATGAAAGCAACAGTAAATGCTGTTTCTCTGATATAGGCATTTGAGAATGTTAAGAAATGTTTAAAGCAAGTTTTTTCTGTTTATATTCCCTTTATGGAATTGCAAAATGGAAGGCACGCTTTGATTTCCCACAGCATTACCATGTGAGCATTTGGAGATTGTAAAATAGATTTCAACTGCACACTTTAACAGTAAATTACAGTGAAAGCTCTTTGTTTGGCCACTTTCATTTTCTGTAAAATACATTATGAATGCTCGAATGTTTAGATCTTTTTTTTTTTACAGTATTATTGCTGGTTATGTAATGTTCCTAAATGCCACACAGATCTTTCTATTTGGAGCGCTTGAGCTTTTTACATCAAATTAATCCATAAAAGGCTTTTCCTCCTGTTTAAACAATGACCAATAAACACGGCAACCACGGCTAAGCAGCTCAGAGAGGAACTTCAATAACATGCTCATTACTCAGATGGGTATTTATAGTCACATACTGCTCTGTTGCCACACAGCAGAAATATGCGACAACAGCCAATCAGCGTGCGCGTGCACGTCACAGTACAGAGTCCATTTCCTACCACACTTTGCGAAGCAAACTCGACACGACGACGACGACAAAAAAAGAAAAAAAAAATGAGTGGAAGCGGCAACGAAAGTGAAACTAACCTCGGTTATTATCCAAAGATGATGAAATTGTGGACAAAAAAGGTAGCACGAATTCTGTTATATGGAAGTGGTTTGGCTATCTGAAAAGTGACGAGGCGCAGATTAAAACGATCTGTAAAATATGTCGTCAGTTTGTGAAAACCAAGACTGGCAACACAACCAACCTATTCCATCACCTAAAGAAGTATCACCCAAACGACCACACCGAGAGCATGAAAATGCGGGTCGATGCTACTCCGTCAACAAGCAGGGCTAGCAGCGGGGCTGTACCGAAGCAAAAATCGATCGTGTCGTCCTTCGTGGCTATTACCCCCTATGAAAAGAGTTCCAAAAGGAGCAAGGACATAACCAGGGCCGTTTCTTACTTTCTAGCGAAAGAAATGATGCCCCTAAGCACAGTGGAACAAGACGGGTTTAGGAAATTAGTTAAAGTGCTTGACTGCCGGTACGAACTCCCTGGCAGAAAATACTTTTCCAAAACCGCACTGCCTCAGCTATATGAAGAGTGCCGCGAAAAGCTGGAAAATAATCTAAGGAACGTGAGATTTTTTGACACTACCTCTGACCTATGGTCGAGCCGGACATCCGAGCCATATATGAGCCTCACCATTCATTACATTGACGAGGAGTGGGGTCTGCAATCAAGATGCTTGCAAACTGCATATTTTCCGGACGACCATACTGCGGAAATACTTTCTGCGGGTCTGGAGGATGCACTCGCATCTTGGGGCCTTAGCGAGGACCGCCAGGTGTGCATTACAACGGACAACGGCGCAAACATCGTCAAGGCTGTCTCACTTAAAAACTGGACCCGTCTGCAGTGTTTTGGTCACCGGCTACATCTAGCCATTGGTAAGTTAAGCATCTAAAAAAGGTAAAGTTTTCAGTGCTAAAAACAGCATATGAGGATTTATAAAATATCCTAATTGATTTCACAGCATTTAAGGCTATCACGTTTGACTGCATAATTTAGAAAATGCTGTCGTATTCACACTGCCCTAACAAACACCAACTTGCGTGTGGTTGTGTGCTGTAAAGGCAGGGATAAATAAATGATCGTCTAGCCCTGCTTGACGCTATTTGATAAATATGCATATATATTAAGCATGTTAAATGCCGTTAATGTTTTAAAATGTAAGTAATGCATCTATTCCACAATAATAATGTGATAATTTCTCATAATTCTCATAATTTTGATTCAGTTACGTTTCTGTTGGCATTGAAGTTGTCATGGCATGCTTAAGCCATTATGGCCATTATGTCAGATTTGTGGGATAAAAAGACAGCCCTAGTGTGTGTGGTCTAAATGTAGTTTCTCGTTGATTGAAAATCTCATAACATTGTAATTTATCATCACAAAATACTTTTTATCATCACAAACAAGTAATTTTTATAATCATCTTTGCCTTTTAAAGATTCTAAACATGTGCCTATATTGTTTTCTTCATCATCAGAGGGGAGTATGAGAGACCAGAGAATCCAAAGAGCCATGGGTGTGTGCAAAAAAGTGGTCAGTGCTTTTTCCTTCTCATGGAAAAAGAAACGAGAACTAGCGGTCACTCAAGAGGAGCTCAAGCTGCCAAAGCACAAGTTGATCACAGAATCACCCACCAGGTGGGGGTCACGCCATGCCATGATAGCACGAGTGCTAGAGCAGGAGAAGGCCATTGCAAAAGTTTTATCAGCTGATAAAAAAACAAGGCACTTGGCTCCCTCATGGCAGGACATTGACGTTCTGGAGTCTGTGTGCAAGGCTCTAAACCCACTTGCTGATTTCACTGATGCCCTTTCTGGTGAAGAATATGTGAGTGTGTCGTACCTGAAACCTGTACTGCATCTTTTCAGTGAGGAGGTCTTGAAACCTGTAGCTGATGACTCAGAGCTCACCAAGACCATCAAGGCTTCTGTCATCAGCTATCTGAATGAGAAATATGACAACGCTGCCACTGATGATCTTCTGAGCATGGCATCCCTTGTTGATCCTCGTTTTAAGACACGCTACATCAAAGATGACAAGGTTGAGGCTGTGAAATCCAGAGCCGTGGCTCAGATGCTGGATGAATGTCAGAGCACATCGCAAGCTACTCCTGCATTCCCATCCACTGCACTGGGAGGAGGCAAAGGTGATGGTGCTGCTGCTACACCAGCCAAATTGCAGAAGACACTGGGCAGCTTTTTCAAGAAGTCCTACGCTAAGTCTGCTGCAACATCTGATCTCACAGAACAGCAGGCTATTGAAGCTGAACTAAACAGCTACCTGCAAGCTCCTGATGCAGACAGCGCTTGCTAGAAGTTGTATATTTTTGTTTACATTTTACATATTTAATGTACCTCTTAAAGACAGACACTGTTGACAGACCAGTCTGCCTGGCAAAAAAAAAAATAATAATAATAATGTGAAAGTTTTACAAATTGTGTGCACTTGCTAGAAGTTGTATGTTTTTATGTTTACATTTTGCA
The DNA here is from genome assembly GCF_001515605.1 of Sinocyclocheilus anshuiensis. Taxonomy (NCBI): domain Eukaryota; kingdom Metazoa; phylum Chordata; class Actinopteri; order Cypriniformes; family Cyprinidae; genus Sinocyclocheilus; species Sinocyclocheilus anshuiensis. The sequence continues at coordinate 1,318,585 of NW_015544159.1, forward strand.
CATTTAATGTACCTCTTAAAGACAGACACTGTTGACAGTTAGTTTTCTGGGGGGAAAAAACTGTAATTGTGTTACAAATGATGTTTACAATAGTATTATGTTTACATTTTGGACATTTACTCTCATTTACCATCTTTTGTCACAACTTTTATTTTTAAATTTATTTTAGTAAGTTGTTTTAATTTTTAAGGCCAAATGTGTAATCTTTTTTTAAATTTTATATATTTTTATATACTTTTAAAGTGTAATTTAATGAACCCTCTAATTTTTGTGGCTTCAGTCATTGCTGGTTGCTGGGTTTAAAGCTGGAAGCATTAACAACTTATATCGAAATATATATCGTTATCGTTCAATATGGAAAAAATTTATCAAGATTACATTTTTGCCATATCGCCCAGCCCTAATTGACACCCTTCACAAGGAGGGTAAGCCACAAACATTCATTGCCAAAGAAGCTGGCTGTTCACAGAGTGCTGTATC
>NW_015544159.1:1320124-1320611 GCF_001515605.1 Sinocyclocheilus anshuiensis
TACACACACACACACACACACACACATATACAAGTGACATCCAAGTAAAAGATATAACACCAACATGTCTGAAAAAATAAATAAATCACAGAGTTGAAAAAAGGATCACCCCCTTGTGTCAGTATTTTGTTGAACCACCTTTTGCTTTAATTACATGCTGTGGGGTCAGTTTTGGTGTGTGCTTTCGGTCATTGTCATGTTGGAAGGTAATCCTTCTTCCCATTGACAACTTTGTCTGGCAGAGGGAAGAAGATTGTCCTCAAGAATTTGATGGTATTTTGCCCCATCCACTTTTCCTTATCCTGACAAGTGCTCTAGTTCCTGCTGCAGAGAAACAACCCCATAACAGGATATTACCACCTCCATGCATTACTATAGGAATGCTGTTATTTGGATGGTGAGCTGTATTAAATTTCCGCCAGACATATTGTTTGCTGTTGAGGCCAAATAATTCAATTTTAGTCTCATCTGCCTCAGAATCTTCAAG
>NW_015544159.1:1320868-1332127 GCF_001515605.1 Sinocyclocheilus anshuiensis
CCCTCCCATACAAGCCACATTTGTGGAGAATTTGTGATGTTGTTACATACACACAAAGACCACTCTTTGTCATAAATTCCTGCAATTGTTTCAGAGTTGTTGTAGGCCTCTTGGTCGCCTCTCTGACCAGTTTCCTCCTGGCTCTTTCATCCAGTTTGTAGTGACAAACAACACTAGTTTGTAGACTAGACACTAGACACGTTTGTAGCTCCTGTTCTCCTGTGTTCCCTCCCAGCCTCCCTCTCCCACCTCCTCTCCTAAAACCAGCCAATTCCTCAGCCCTCTCTCCACTGGTTCCTGTCAGTCCCTCAGCTCCCCCTTAGTCAGTGCCATCCAGGCACTCTGATTCACAGCGAGCCTGCCAGTCTCCAGCTCTGCCTTGGCATAAGGATCCCCTGTCTCCGCCTCCGGCCTCCGAGTCCTGGACTCCACCTCTGCCCTTCGACCCATCGGCTCCACCTTGACTGCTAGCTCCCTCATTTCCACCATGGCCCATCATCCCACTGGCTCCACCAGGCTCCCTCGACCCTCCAGCTCCGCCTTGATCAGTCGTCAACCCTCCATCGCTACGGGACTTCACTTCTCTGACTTTGCCTTGTCCCTCTGGCTCCAATTGGTCCTCTGTCGCTCCGGCTCCACCACGGTCTTTCCGGATCCCCACCTCCGCCTCGGTTGCATGAGCCGTCTGTTCCACCTTGGCCCTCCGGAACCTCGGTATCACCCTGGCTCTGTGGCTCGCCGTCTCCATCCTGGGCTCCTTTTCCATCATCTCAGTCAGTTGGCCCCCTGGCCTGCCAGCCCTAACTTCACCATGGCTTCTCCCTCCGGCGACTCCACCGTGGGCCGCTGTCCTGGCTGCAGTCTGGATTTCCACCTGGCTCCTCCCACCGTATACGCCGCCCTGACTCTATGGACTGTGTCCTTTCCCTTTTGCCTGCCCCTCATCCCCCTCTTGAACCCTCACCCTCCCTCCCTCCTCAGTAGGAGTAGTCTGTGGCACGAAGATGCACCTTCCGAAAGGGGGGAGTAAAGTCACGTGTACATTTAGTTCTGTTTCCTTTGTCATAGTTTCCCCTCCAGTAGTTTGTTTCCTTAGTAACCAATTGCTCCACACCTGTTTCAGTTCTTCCTGATAACCTTCCCCATGTGTTTAAACCCTGTGTCTTCCTCAGTTCAGGGTCTGCTATTGTTTTGTGCCCATGTGGTTCTATTCTCCCTGTGGATTTATTAAATGTAGTTTCTTGGACTCTACTCTTTCATTGTGCGCTTTATACTGGATAGCCTATGACAGTGTATAAATATTTACAGTGTTACAATATTAATAAATGTGAATAATAAAAAATATAAATATTATGCATAATAATATTACAATATTACTATTCTTATTATTATGTGTAGGCTATATACAGTACATTGTAAAATCTATCCAGTAAAGTTATCTTGTATATTACATTACATTTATTGCTTACATTGTGGGTCAGGACTATTGTACTGCATTACAGTGACTTATAACCAACTCCTGCAAACATACAGCATGTGATTGATTATGTCTCTGAGAGGCTGACATGAAGTTTTGGAGGACTCTGGGTTTTTCTTTATGACCTCGTGTGGACAAATGGAGTGAATTGATATCGCTGAGTGATTGATGATGCACAAGCACTCAGAGCACGATCTGACTGGCTGAGGAGGATCACATGTCACCCGTCTGTTCCTTATTTAGCTGACCTGAGCTGATTTGCGTCAGATACAGTATATTTGACTGACGTGGCATTCTGTGCTCTTCAGATGTATTCTGAAAAGCATAAAACCTTTAGTTTTTAATCGACTGACTGCTGCTCGACAGTCTTGCATGAATAATAACCTGCTTGCTTATGCATAGACAAATACATATTTAATAGCATTACGTTTTGCTAGTGCGTGTCCTGCATGGCCACGGCCGTGCTGAAAGTGAATCCCCCACTGTGAGCAGTTCCAGGTAAAGAGCCAGATTCCCTTCAGGTGTTCTTTGAGCACAGATCCATCCATATTCATTTCTGCTACATGCAGAGGATGTCTCTGTTTCCATACTTTTTCTCTTTCATTTAACTTTTTCAATTCAATTAGATATAAGAGCTCCAAACATCAATGAAATCTCTGTGAGGGGCACATTTGGAGTGATGCATGATCTTTTTTCCTACTTAGCTATTAATAAACTGTCAGATATAGGCAGATATATCAGTAATTTTTTTCAAAAATATTGAATTAAGGTTTTACTTTAATCAATGCAGTCAATGCAGTCATTTTCTATAATAAGTTACTGTAAAACATGTTGCTGTTCTGTGGGAAAATAGAGTAAATAGTTGGTTTTATGCGAAGTCACCATTATAGTGATTAGTGTTCATTTGGCTGGGAACATGGGTCTTATTTTCTTTTAATTAAATTTTGAACAGCCACAGTGGCTTGCACTGTGGGCAATAATAAGTTAGGCTTTAGATACTGTAGAAATAATAATATTTTATAAACAATTTAGTGGGTTACAATTATATTGTTGTGAGTTGAATAATAAATGATCAACCAGTCATGCACACATGTCAGCACTCTGGTTGATTGCAAAAATAAATAAAACTAAAAGGGTAACTAAAAATCACAGCAAAATAACTTGCAAATATAGTGCTTTATGAAATCAGTTTTATTATGCCCCTAATTCCCCCCATCCCCAAATTCTGTGCTTTTAAATTAAATTTTAATTATTAAAAAGGGTGTCTAATCAATTGATTTGAATTGAACTTAATAATTTATTAAAATTGTAACAATAATAGTGCAGATTAAATGTTTATTATTATTATTATTATTATTGAAACGTGCGATTTTTCTGGATTCTGTGTTTTATGGTTTTAAATAAATGTATTATCAAAAATGGTGGTAATCAAATGTATACAATTTTAATATTTATCTTTTAAAATATAATCAAATTAAATGTGAAAATATTACTGTTTTCTGTAATAAAACAGAGGAAAAATTGTGTGATATTGTGCAATATTCCTTAAATAATGTTTTGATAAAATGTATTATTGTCAATTTTATTACTTTGAGAAGTACATTCTACTGTACAATAGTAATATTTTTCTATCATATTTTCTTCAAGAATCTGTGTATCTGATTATTTTATGAAATGAAATGCTTGTGAAATACTAAAATGCTCGACTGCGCCACTCATTCACACAGAGACATGCAGAACATGCAGACTTCAAATTTATCTATTTAGTCTTTTTAAGGTTTAATATTCACAGACATTAGTTCACATCGTGAATTAAGTGTGCAGCCCTACCTTTGATTAATCCAAATGCCACATTATACAGTAAATTCCATTTTTATCACAGGATTCCTTCTGCGTTTGCCACATTGCAGAAATCATAGGGCCCTAAAAATAGCAAATTAAAGTCACAGTATGCAATTTAATTAGAATTTTAAATAAATTATAGAACTCCTTCTGTAAAAATAACTCATACTTCAATTTGACAGCTAGTAGGCAGAAATATACTGGAAATTCAACCTGAAATTCTTTTTCAGTGCAACAAATCTTTGGGTCTCCCTGAGGTGATTTAGTTTGAATTCCATGCGGCAGCAATGGAAGCAAATAAACACGGTTGCGCATAAGCAATGCTACCTTTTTGTCACGCCTGTATGCACCTCAACTACGGTTCTCGAGTTATGAGAGGAAACAATAACCCAGCCATGAGGTGTCTCAGCTGCTTTTAAACTCTGAAGTGAAGATATGCTTGTCAGAGCTCTGCGTCTCTGTTCCCCTCGGGGCTTTAGGGCACAAATGCGCTTTGCTTTGCATACCACGCTGACATATCAATGACCCAAGGGACAAATTTGCCCTGCATTGTATTTCACTGTAATTAACTATCATTACGCTGAGTGGTAAAAAAAGGGGGTTTGTTACGAATAAACAAAATAATAACCGCTGTGTTTGTTCTCAAAGCGGTTTCTGTTTATTTGATCATATACAGTGAGCGTTAGATACAGAGATGAGCGTTAACATTGTCAGAGCGAATGGTTAGGGCCCCAGTTGGGTTTGTATAGCGCAGTAGCATTCATGCAGAAATAATGGAGTACCATTGTGAAGAGCTTCTTTAATAGCCCTCCGCTATGCTTAAACAATTAGTTAGCGCATTGTGCCTCCCCAGCCATTTGGAGCACAGAATCACTAGGCAAATCATACATCATTCCAAGGATGTAAACGTGAGGGGTGAACATGCTGTTTCAACAAGGTCATTGGGAAGCATGTGAGGAATAATTACAACACAAAAAGCTCTTGTGGAAGAAAGAAAAAAAAAACAGCCAGTGGCCTAAATTGGATGGTGTTGATATGAGGGTCGGTTTTTGTTTGATCTGCAACCTTTCCTCATTTTCCTCTGACCGACTTGCATTCTAAGTCTGATTACATTTTCTTTTTTTCTAAATGTGTGTGTATATTAATGCTTATTAGAATGTGTTTTAATAATATCAATATTAATGTGTTTGTTTTTATAGAGTGCTGCAGTGTTGATGTATTTTTGTAGGCCAACCTAAAAGTTAGCATCACCCTGGTTCCCAATAGGATTTTTCCATTGGCTTTTGGATTATTGTAGAAAACAAAAATTATGTTTCTTACATGCTTGTTCATCTTGCTAAACTTCACAAATGAACACAGCCTTTATGAATTTTGAAGCCTAAATACATTTAACCAGAAGTAAAAGCTAAATGTAGGCTATAAACAAACTGTACCACGGTAACATGACTTAAACGTCCCCAACATTAAACTTCCGACAACTCATTCAGTCTTTATTTAAAAAACATTTTGCCTAAAAAGTTTGAGTTAGAATAGTTTGCAAGAGCACACTTTTAATTAAAATTTTATTTAAAATTATTTAAAAGTGGACTAGTGAATAAATGAACTATTTGTTGTGATTATGTTTAATGTCCCAGACAAGCTCTGTAGTCCCATTTAGCCACTTGATAGCAACCACCTTTTTCAAGACAAGTAAAAGCTTTAAAAACCACAAGGTGATGATGTATTTTAGGTTGTAGAATAAAATGTCAAAAATCAGAATATCTTGAGCTTGACCACAGACCTTTATTCATGCATTTAACCAAAAACCCATTTAAAAAACCCATATACTTAAGTACGATGGAACAGGAAGTAGTAAAATGCTAAGTCGTTTCTGTATTTTGGCCTACAAAAATACAGCATCCCTGCAGCACTATATTAGAATATCACAGTGTTAGCTCACCAGCTGATTTGCAAGGTGTGCTATTTATGAAGTTCTGCCTATCTAAAGTGTTCCAAATCAGTCACTTATGAGATTCAGTTTAATTTAGGATCTGCCATAGAAGGTAGCTGCCTTTGTAGACTGCTAACTGAGTTTTGGTATACAGCTGTTCTGTATTATAGTGAAATTATGGGACAAAGCACAGAGGGCTATTGTTAAAATGCTTAGCTCTTCATGATGGCACTGACAACTCAACCTCTAACAACAACAAGATGAAGATGAGTGTAAAAATGAATGTGTTTACAAGTGCCTGCCTGTTTTTATTCACTGTAATGGAGGGAAAGTCCATATGCTCCTTCCATTTTTCCCCTAAGGATAATTTCATTTAGCAGCACTGCCTTGTAGCGCTTCATTGTTCAGCTGGGTAGCAATACAGCACAATAGTGAGATCCCGCTTCTTCAGCAGTCTTGCTTCAGTAATCAAACAAACCAGCTTCAATATGAAACATTACAACTTTTAGGCAGATAAATGAAAGTCAGAAAAAGATAAAGATACTACTTTATACTACTTTTAAAGATACTGCATTACAAGTTACCATCAAAACTGAAAATGATGGTAAAATAGTATTCAAAATATTCAAATATGTAGTTTGAGAGTGTAGGGAAATCGCCACAAGTATGTAATTTGCACTGCTTCACTGGTGTGGCCACTGAAATTGAGCGACTTCTCTGATTGGTGGATATGTCTGCAGGATTATGGGTAGTGTAGTTCTTCAGTGGGAAATTGAATATAGAGTGCAGTAGTCAGGGTCTGGAAGTAAAAAATCCCATTTATTTTCTCCAAGGACGAATTGATTTTGAACAAACTTATAAACCTTTAAATACAGACCTACTGAGCTACAGTGTTGTTGATCGATGGTATATGCTTTTGTTGAAGATATCATACTGCATTATTTTAACTTATAAAAAAAAACAATCAATATTCAGCAGTGGAATTCCTGATGAAAAACGACATTTCCATGTTTCTGCAAAGAAATCACCACCGGTCAGAGAATAGAAACAGGCAAATCATGCCTGTTATATATATATATATATATATATAGGCCATGCTTAATGAAATTGTAATTCTTTCCCTCATTAAAGAGGTCATGAATTGAAAAAAATCTACTTTTACTTGAGCTTTTGATATATAAGTGGTCATCGTACTAAAGTTTCAGAACTAAAGACGTCCTTGTTACTGAAATAAAAGCTTTTATTGACACCAGGCCCAGCGAACGCCAGATCCTGGAATGTGCCTATTTATGACGCAATAGATAGGTTAAACACCGCCTCCACAGAAGAATATCAACGCCCAATTCTCTAGCCACGCCCACTGATTCGCACATGACACAGTCGGGAAATAACATAAGTGGCGCTAAACCGGATCAAGCAACCAAGCAATAAACATGCCGTTGAAGATCGCAAAATATTGTGCAGTGCCTGGTTGTGGAAGAACATAGGTGATGCGTGGTTGAACTTTATTTATTAATGAAGTTTCAGCTCACATGAATAAAACATTGAGCATTTGTTTGCTTCATTTCACCGCGGATTCCTTTGTAAACAAGACACAGTTCGACGCTGGATTTGCAGAGAGACTGAGATTAAAAAGCAATGCTGTGCGTCTATATTGGATCCGACAGGAATGGCACAGCACACCACGCGAACGTCATAAGTGGACCTCATACAACAGTATAAAATAATAAAAAAGCCAGTTCATGACCCCTTTAAAACAGCACACTTATGTGAGTAAAAAATATTAGTACTATGTGTCACTATTGCTTTGTTAGAAATCGCTTGATATGTCCTGATTATGTGTACGTGTCTAACCAAAGTCACAGAAGGCTCCAACTATGAAGGACGTAGCTTGTCAAACAGACACACAGAAAGTTAGTTTACTATGCAAAACTGTTATCCAATCATAGCAGTGGGCGTTTACTTCAATGTGGCACGCCCATAAAAACCGAGCGTTTCTCGAGCCGGCCTCAACACCAGGCTAGAAAATAGCCTATTACTTATTGATTTTAATGTTTTTGAATGTAACCACGCGAACGTCATAAGTGGACCTCATACAACAGTATAAAATAATAAAAAAGCCAGTTCATGACCCCTTTAAAGCCATTAAGTACACAGTCTTGTACCAAGTCTTGTGCTTCTCATCAGAGTTTGTAATGTTGTGTTTCACCTTGTAGCTGGTTGGTTTGGTTCATGGCTTATAAAACTTTAACGAAAATCCCTATGGAAAAAATACATCCAGAATCAAGACAGGACTAATGCACTCAATAAATCCTTAATTTAAAAAAAAAAATGGAACTCAAATCGACTTGCAACATAGAAGCATACTGCTAATAATTTCAGAGCTCATGGTAGATCTGTCTTAAAGGGGTCATATGATGCTACATGCACTTTTACAAGTTGTTTGAACTGAAATGTGTGTTGGCAGTGTGTGTACACAATGGCACGCCCATAAAAACCGAGCGTTTCTCGAGCCGGCCTCAACACCAGGCTAGAAAATAGCCTATTACTTATTGATTTTAATGTTTTTGAATGTAACCACGCGAACGTCATAAGTGGACCTCATACAACAGTATAAAATAATAAAAAAGCCAGTTCATGACCCCTTTAAAGCCATTGGTTAAATGTTTTCCCCTTTCTCAAATCGAGCTGATCTCAAAAGCCCGTCTGTGTGACCTCACACAGACAGGCCCCTCCCACGATAGTTTGATTGACAGTAGCGTTTCAGCACAGACTGGACTGGTGTCTTACCTTAGACCCGCCCTGAGTGAGCTGTCATCAGTCCGCCATTGTTTCACCGCTGGAGCAGATGTAGACAAGAATGACTCCTAAGCTATTGAGGTGTTCTGTTGTTGGATGTAATAATGAACATAGCAGTCGTCATTTACTCCCAAATTCTGAGCCGCTGAAGATGCAGTGGATTATTTGTTTTTGAAGGGAATGCGCCCCCGATCTACATAAATGCGTCTATGTTCGCGCGAATCATTCGTGATCCAGCCGTGATCATCTACAGAAGAAGTGAGTATAATGTTTTGTAATGAATCTTTGCAAATCGCCTTTCCTAATAATGTGCTAACAAACAGTCCCTCAGAGAGCAGCTCAGAAGAGAGCTCATTAACATTTAAAGGAAAATGCTACAAAAACGGCTTGCACTGAAAAGAGCTGTTTTTGACAGGGTAAAAAAGGTGTTTTTTTACACTACCATTGAGAAATATTTTAACCAAACTATGTTACAGACTTTTCATTAAGACCTTAAAAATGGGCATGCTATGAACCCTTTAAAATCTGTTTCTCTATGGAAAATATGAATGACATTTTTATTTCCCTACCCAAGTTACACTCTATTGTAGAGTGGTTGCTCTTGCAGCTTTACCTCAATGACCTCACCGATCTTTACATATTTTTTTTTAAGGTCAGTGTCAAGACTTGTAACAAACTCTTATTCACTTCAGTTCATGAAGGTTCTGCTGGAGCACATTTTACAGAGCTTTAATGGCATGGCATTATATTATAACTACATTATGGGCATGTTCTGAATGCCAGTGGTCTCTCTCACTCATCCTACTGTCATTAAATGCTTGAACCATTTAGAATTTCCTTTCAATTTCTGCTGAGATCCGGAGCACAGTTTGTGTATTGTGAGCACTGCAGAAGACCATGAAGCCTTGCGGAGTGAAACGTCCTGCTAGTTTACAATGCAGAATTGTTATAGATTGTTTTGCCGTGAGTTCGTGACCCTCAGAGCGTATAAGAAGACTTCATTTGTTGAACCATACTGCAGGTTGCTGAAGGTCTATTGACACTATTAGATTAATGATGCATACTCTTTCATGGCCGCTATGTAAGTTTAAGTGTAGATTAGAAAATGTGCATTCTGATGTATTGCTTTAATATCATAAAGGTTGCTACCCACTGTGTTTTGTTGCGAGCACATTTTCTTCTCTGGAGTCATTGAGCGGACAGAAAACAATAGTTCTTTGAGTTGTTTAATTACAACTTCCTGGAACTTTTACCCTCATTGTTAAGATTAATGAAAGATATAGCCTTACCATTTCTGCATAAGTACTTCTTTTATTTCTCTTCTTAAAGGTATGGTTTACCCAAAAATGAACATTATTTACTCCCCTTCCTATTCTCTATTTTGAGTGTTTATTATTTTATTTCTTATGCCCATTATGGCCATTTTGGACTCATTTTTTTGTCCTGCTGTATTCATTTATTCAAAAATGCATTAAATTAAATTCATACATACAGTGCGCCCTTCTATAATGAGCCTATTTTTCATTTCTGAATACAAGTAATTTTGATATTTTAAAGTGAAAATGTCAAGGTGATAATGTCTTGTTAGCATAATGAGGAAAATGTAGGAAAAAAATTGTGAAGGAAACCTTGTGTTATTATTTCTTATGACGTCTCGGTTACGTATGGTAACCCTCGTTCCCTGATGGAGGGAACGGAGACGTCACGTCGGATGACCGACGAATTGGGAATTGGGATCTCGCTTTGAGACCCCTCGAACGCAAACCGCAGGAATGGCCTGTGGTTTCGAAGGATCGAAACATGGAAATACGCGTCCTTCAGGTCGATCGCTTCGAACCAATCTTGGGGATGGATACACCTGAAGATGCATTTCTGCGTGAGCATCTTGAACGGGAGCCTGTGAAGGGCCCGGTTCAAGAGCGCCGTAACCTTCGTCGCTCGTAGCACGAGGTCCGTCGCGGACCACCCTCGTACAAGTCCCTCAGTGCCTTGGCCTGGTGCACTCGCAACAACGCCGATGCATGTAAGGCGACGCAGCTTCTCCACAGGCCGTATAAACACTGCCGATCAGGGCCGACGAGTGCCTACAGGCCCGGGAGGGGAGCAACGGTTTGCCCCGCCCAGTGGTAGCGGCATCTGGACACAATTGCATCGCAGCCGACCGCTCCACCTGGGGAACTCCCGTGTACCCCCGCGCTAGACCCCCATCAAGGGTGGTGAGGGAGGATGAGCCACTGCGGCGGTTTCTGGCAGTGAAAGGTGCAGTCCATGACCCAGTGATCTCATCATACACCTCCGGGAAGAAAGGCACTGGGGTGGAGCCCTGAGAACCAGCGCGAGCCACCCCGAGAAACCAATCATCCAACCTTGAGGGTTCGGGACGCGGTGGAAGTTTCCACTCGAGCCCGACACTCTCGGCGGCCCGGGAAAGCATAGCCATCATTTCCGGGTTCGTATCTGGCAGTGCTGGCCGCCCAGAGGGCGGCAACGCTGACGGATCTTCATCCCCAGAAAAGTCTGGCTCACCCTCCGATGCTGCAATCGACATCCGATCATCGGGGGGAGCCTCGGAGGAAACAGGTGATACGCCCCGGGAGGGTCCAGCCTGCTCTTTCGAGAGCTCCACTGGTTTCGGAGTGCCGGCCTCACCGTGACCGTAAGACCAGTCCGCCCACCGCCAGGAAAGGGACGCCCCCGGCTGTCACCAGAGGGAGCCCGCGATCTAGGCAGTGGCACGGGCACTCCGCCCCCTTGCAGGTAACGGAGTCTGGTCCGCAACTCCGAGATGGTCATACCCTCACAATGGGAGCATGGGTCATCCACGAAAGCCACCTCAGCGTGCTTCATGCCCGGACACGAGAGGCAGCGATCGTGACCATCACCCGGCACCAGGTAACGACCGCACCCAGGAAACACAAGGATGGTAAGACATCTTTAAAAAGACGTTCCACCCGTGAAGCTCTTTTAGATGGAAATTGCTCTTTTAGTGTGCTGAAGCGCACAGGAGAGATGGCCGTCTGCAACACACACAGGGGTAGTGCAGCCTGCGGTGTGCAACCCACTCGACACAGGAAACCACCGCCGCTGAAGCGCCGTACCGCCAACACGAGAGCCCACCGAGAGCGTGCTTGACTTGTAGTCTTCACTCTTGTAGAGGTCAGGAGCAGAACGATTGAACCGCTCGGCTCCGAAGCGAAAAGCTGAATATGCG
>NW_015544159.1:1332177-1337602 GCF_001515605.1 Sinocyclocheilus anshuiensis
TATATATAATATTATATATATATATATTATATATTATATATATATAATATTTTATGAAACTGCATTTATAAGATATTATATATATATATCAATTTAACATCATTTGGTGTAACCAGCATGCAGAAAAAAATAAACAGGAAATATTTATGGATGATTAATTCATGATATTTGTAAAATAATATCTTGAAAAATATATATTTTACCTTGAAAAATATTTTTCAAATGTTTTTCAAATGTGAAACAGTGTGTAGTCATGTATTTAGGTATAAAGAAAAAAATTATAAGACATATTTATGAATAAGTGATTTATGATATTTGTAAAATAATATCTTGAAAAAATATTTAAATGTATATTTTACCTTTAAAAATATATTTAAAATGTTTTTTCAAATTTGAAAAAAATTATGTATGGTCATGTATTTAAGGTATAAAGAAAATTTAATTCTTTCCACTTGATGTTTACACCAAATTACTTTGAGTCATTAATTAGAATCTTTTTTGTCAAAATGGTATAAAAGTTTTTCAAAACCATATTAACCAACATAAATGCTAAGACTGCATTTTAATTTTTTTTTTGTAGGCACTCTTATTTGCAATTGACCCATATAACAGCACTGGTTGGAGATTTTATTTTTGGGTGAACTGTTCCTTTAAATGCTCACTATTTATAATTCCTCTTCACTGACCATAATTAATTTCTCTTTAAACAAAGTAATATCTTAAAGAGGACGTCAAGCATTGACCCGACGTCCTGCTTATTATTCTCTGAGTGACATTAGAAATGTATTATTTATATAAATATGGAAATGAATACAAAATTATGCAAATACCACCATTGGCCAATGGAGCGGATCCATTCCTGGGCAAAGGTTTGCCTAAAAGACAAACGGCGGTTGTCAGGCGGAGCGGCTGTGGGCTCTGGTCTCACAGGGCCCCGCCCAGCCTACAGGGCCACAGCAAGTTAACTCGGTAGACCCGTCCTGCCAAGAGCAAGGAACTTGCTGATTCAGATTTTGACGGTGATATGCAAATGACCTCATTGTGAACGCTGGCAGAGAGAGGGAGGGGCTAAGGACCTGAGAATTGTTCAGCAGATGAGGAGCTTGGAGCTGCTCTCTCGTTATCAGATTCCCTGCAGAGCAGATCTGGCATGTCATGTGCAGGCATGTGTCCATCTGTGCTGTTGGCGAGCCAGGCTGGATCCAATGGGACAGCCTGGATGCCACGGGGCCCTGAATTTGCCTAGCATGGTGCTCCGGTTTTATGGCAGCCCTTAATCAAAAGGAAGTAATTGACAATTCTAAATACTTTGCGATTTTGGTGGGAATAGCAACTGTGCATGGCATTTTCCAAAAATAGGATGCACTTTGATGTCTCAATTTATATTATACCATGCAGTTTGACATCATACAATAACATAATGAAACATAAATTTAACATAAATTTAAATGATATTCAATTAATTCTAAAAAATTATGATAAAAAAAATTAAAAATCCATATTCAATTTTCAAAAACCATGGTTGTGTTGACTGCATTTTTATTTTTTGGGAACCCAGTATCATTAAAATACTATTATAGTTTTTTTAATTAATAATTTGAATTCATTTTTATTTGTATATCTTCCATTTTCATTTTACGTTTAAAGTTTTATTTTATTTTTTGTTTTTATTCGTTTTTTGTAATAAGTCTATATAGTTTTTATAAATTCTTATTTCAGTTTTAGTTCTAGTTATTTTAGCACATCAAGTGAAAATTAGAAATGTTGCTTTGCCAACTAGTTTAAATAAAATGTGAAAATATTGGAAACATGTTCGGCTTAATTTGCCCATTCTGTAACATGTAGCATTACATTTTTGTAGTTTTAATGTTTATTTAATGTTTATCGCTTATTGCACAAATCAGTGCAACACGGTTGCAAATACGGCAAACCTCACATAAATATAAAAAACAGCTCATGTAATATTTATTATATTTTTTATTTTATTTTATTGATTGTTTCCTGTATTTTTAAAGAGTTTCAGATTCTATTTTCAACTCTATTCGTGGACTTTCAGTCCCGAGCAGCAATAGCGCTCAACATTTGGTATGCAGAGGATTGGGATCACGCAGGATGTGTTCAAATACTGTTCCTGCAGCTCATGCGGTACAACTTGGTGCTAGAAAACCAAATATTCAACTGTTTTATCAAGCTGTCAAAATAAACATCTCTGTTAATAAGCCATAATGTTGATGGGTCAGAAATGTGTAACTGATGATATACAGGTGTGAGAAACCTGAAAAAGTGAACGTACTGCTGTCTTTGAAAAACATATCAATTGGATAAAAAAAGAAACACTTTAAAGAGAAATGGATTGAAAGGGATTTCTTTGAGTACAAGGTGAACCTTGAACGAGAACAGATGTCCGTAAGTTATCTCTTAATTTAGCAGAATTCCGAAATGAGGCTATAATATTCCATGTGTCAGAACTGAATCGATTCAAACGGCTCATCTGTAGCAGGGGCACTGACTTCAAAGTTGCCTTTAGTTTCTGGCAAATATACATGCTCTGTTGGTATCGCGGTTGTCATGGTGAGGTTATGGTACAGGGTCTGCGGTCGGATGTATAATGATGATTAGCGGTTGGCTTTGGGCCAGAGCTCTTCAATCATACACGCAGATAACATCTCCTTCCCATGAAAGGTCTCCCTCCATCTTCAGCATTCAGCCTTTGAAGTTCTTAATAGGTTTAGAGTTAAGGATTAATCAGTGCGTTTTATGCGAACAGGGCTGTTTATTTTAAAATAAAGGTCACAGCTAAACGTCACGTGCACATTTCAGACCGAGCGAAAGCATTTCATAGACATTTACCCTTACTTATGTGCTAATGAAAATCATTAGTGCTGGAAACACAATGAAAGCTTATGAAACAACCTGCTTTTGTGTTGACGACTGTGACAAAAAGCAGACGCTGTGCTGTGTAATTATATTCAGTGGAAATCAAAGTTTCTGAGGCAGGCAGAAGATCCTTTATATGCCGCCTGTCTCCCTGGAAATCACAGCCACCGTGGAATTCACATTATATCATGAACAAACAGCTACAGTTACACCATCTATCTATATATCTGTCTGTCTATCTGTTAACCTAGCTATCTCTCTGTCTGTCTGTCTGTCTTTACACTGTACTACACTACACTACTTTATTAGAAGTAGTAGCATTTTTTACATTGTGATTTTATATTTAGATTAATGTCAAATATGTTGTCACTACTTTATTATTATTATTTGATATTTGATATTTATATTTATATATTGATATTTAATATTTAGAATCATGTAAAATATTTTCACTACTATTGATATTATTATTAGTAGTATTTTATTAATTATTATTATATTTACTTTGTGACATTTTATAATATTTATAACATTATAAAAATATTTTCACTACTGTATTATTATTATTTTTAGTAGTAGTTTATTTACATTTTATAATATTGGAATTAATGTCAAAATCTATTTGTCTGTCTTTACACTGTACAAGACTATGCTACTTTATTATTAATCTTATTATTTACATTGTGACATTTTATATTCAGATTAATGTAAAAAAGACTGACACTACATTGTTATTATTATTATTATTATTATTATTATTATTATTTGTTGACTGTTTATAATATTTAGATTAATGTAGAATATTCTCCTTACTATATTATTATTATTATTAGTAGTAGTAGTAGTATATTGATATTATTATTGTTTTATATTTGCATTGTGACATTTTAGATTTAGATTGTAAAAAAAATATTAAATTATTCAATTTTAAATTAAAAATATGCTTGTCAGTACTGTATTATTATTATTAGTGTATTGACATTTTATAATATTTAATGTAAATATCTATCGTCTGTTTTTTTTTTTTTTTTTAATTGCTCTTTATTATATTGTCTGTGTCACAACATGTTAAGTTGTAAATAATTTTTTAGGAATTATTTCCTTCATTTTAAGTAGGTCCTACTAGTAATTAGTGACACTAGAAGAAAAAAAACATACTTTATTATCAAATCAAAGATGCAGGCAAAACATAAATGACACATTGACCAGATTAAAATAATTCCTTTGAAAATCTTTTTTGCCCCATTATCCCCAAGAATTGTCTGACAATTATATTAATATATTTCATCTCTCATCGCTAACAAACCAATCCATCCATGCCAAGATGCTGCTAATCTTATATAGAGCAGTGAATATTTAGCATCTGGCAGACGATGTATCATAGTGCTCATGCGTCTGGACTGCATGCAGAAGAACTGATATTACAACATATAAGTGCCATCTGTAACCTGCTGCATCCCCCGCCTCAGGACCACCTCAACTAACCCACAATCAACACACAGGCAAGATGGAGAGCTAGCAGGGATGCCCAGGTCCTTCATGCTTACATAAGTGGACAGATCTGTCCGTCTCTTTGTCTCTCTCTCAGACACACACACACAAACACAAACACTAGGTGAAACACACAAGCTTTCAGCTTAAGAGAACTGTCTGAGGCACATGCTGGCCTTTTATTTTGTCCCCCAGGATGCATCTGTCAGTCGGGCCGCACTTGCGCTGTGCTGGCGGTAATGCGGATGCATCAGCAATTCTGATGCAAATTTGCACTGCGCGCTCTACAATATATATATGATTTTTTTTCATATTTTCATATTTTTTCACACACACACGTTACTTGCACCTAAAATAGACACACACACTTTCTCCAACCTCCAGCATCGAATTTATTTTCAGGAGTGTGTGTTACAAAAGCTTTCATGTTAAACTGTGAATTAGGTAATTCAGTAATGAGTTAAAGTATATTATTATTATTATTATTATTATTATTATTTATGTAATTATTATTATTATTAGATAATACTGGTGTGTCTGTCTATCTATCTATCTATCTATCTATCTATTGCTTACTCTACCCTTTGTAAAATATATATATATATATATGTACACATATACACACACACACACACACTAAATAACACTTTCATATACATACGTTTATATAAATATTCCTTTGAAATCAAACCCATGACCTTTGGTTTTAATAATAACAATAAGAATTAAATTTTGCGTATTTTATTTATATTTTTATATTTATAATTGTATCAATTTTATGCATTTTAAAAATTGGAGATTTTAACAAAATGTATTTTATGTTTCAAATGTTTTTGTCAGATATTATTTATACATATATAAAATATACAGTTATATGCAGATGTGCAGCAATTCATTTAATAGCAATTTCTAGACCGCACAAATCTATTCTTGAGCTCATTGCTCACCCCGCTTGAATTTATTCCCAGACCGCATTAATCCACTGCAACGTAAATTGCTAAATATCCAATACATTAAGCGTCAACACAGATGGCCAGTTCTTGGTCAAACCACTGGG
>NW_015544159.1:1337635-1343922 GCF_001515605.1 Sinocyclocheilus anshuiensis
CAGAGTGAGAGAGTTAGGAAAATAAATGAGATTTATGAGAAATTGGCATGATGGTTATTACACATTCCTTCGCCAGTGTGAGTGGATCCAGTCTCAGTCATAACCTCCTCCCGTCAGCCCGGACTGTGGCATGTCTAAATGAGGATGAAATCCAGTACAGGGAAAACACACAGGGAAGTAAACGCTGAGGGGCCGGATCGGGTGACGACGCATCTGTTGTTCAGCAGCGACTGTTAATTTGGATGTCTATAAATCCCTCTTGTAGTGTCCCGTTCATTCCACACTCACTGGCCCGGAGCTTGTGCCAAGAATACCCCCAAACCCCCACCCCTCACCCCAGTGTGAGTGGTTGTGCCAGCAGCTTTCTGAAGGAGCGCTGTCCTGCTGACGGACGCTGGCTAGATTAATGGACACTTGAATAGGAAGGGGCCGGATCGGGTGACGACGCATCTGTTGTTCAGCAGCGACTGTTAATTTGGATGTCTATAAATCCCTCTTGTAGTGTCCCGTTCATTCCACACTCACTGGCCCGGAGCTTGTGCCAAGAATACCCCCAAACGAATTGCTGGTACTTGCACAAAGAATTAAATGTACGACCATTCAGGTTGGTTGGGTATTTATTTATTATTTATTTGCAACATTTTATTAAATTTAGATTAATGTAAAAATATTGTCACTACTATATTATTATTTTTAATTAATAATAATAATAATAATAATAATATAGTAATATAAATAATAATATAGAATTATTTATATATTATTTATATATTTATCCATTAAGATATTACATTATCTAATAGAATGTCATGACAGGAAGGGGTTAAATTTATTCTGCTGGATTGGCTGTATTGACTGTTTTTATTTTGCTGTGTGTGCGTGTGTGTGTGTGTGTGTGTGTGTGTGTGTGTGTGACCTGAAGTCACTATTGTCCTGGTGTGAGTATACCTCGCAGTAACACTAGAGGGCAACTGGCTGTCAATGAGATGACTCCTATTACATGAGGTACAGTATATAAATAATTTAGCACAACTCTCCAGTGCTGGAGATTACTCTAACATCTGATCTTTTTTAATAACACAGTCTGCGCTCACAAGAGCTTTTATTTTTTTAATTATGTGGCTTCAGGTGGATTTGACCTAAAAAAAAAATCTCTGACAGAGAGGATTGACAGGAATGTGTGGAGAAAATGAAAGAGAGAGAGAGAAACAAAATGAGGTTGGATTATTTTTAAGCAGAGATCAAATGGCAGTTAGTCAGAAGTTCATAACAGAAGCTGAGGCAGCATATTGAGAGCAGGATAAGAGTAGAAGAGCAGATTGCTGCTGCTAAAAACTTACTGGGCAGAAGCAGAGCAAAATAGTTGGATCAAGTTAGTCTTTTTTATTCTGTCATTTTGGTTACATTGTTTTGTGACTAAAATATCTTGTGGCACAAAATGGTTTTAAATAAATCAGACTGGTTTTATTTTTATTTATTAATGGTGTCAAAACTGTACAAAAACAAAACTTGATTAAAAAGGGTTGCACAATATATCAACACCATATTCATTATTGGGTAACATTAAAGATTTGTTTTATTGTTAACAGACAATAGTAGATACAAGTTGGTTATTTATTTATTTATATTTTACACTTATTTGCTAAGGCCATATTTCTCTTTTTCATTTAGTTGTAGTACATATATATATATATATATATATATACTGTATATATATACACACACACACACACACACACAAAAAAAAAATATACGATCACCTAAGACTCACCACTCACTATCATCGAACACCTAATAATTTAATATACTGTATATATACACACACACACACACACACACACAATAATAATATACGATCACCTAAGACTCACCACTCACTATCATCGAACACCTAATAATTTAATAACTTTAAATATAACTTTACATATAATTTAATATTGTTAAATGTAATCTTAAGCGAATCTCAAAATGAATATCCATTTTCGTACTGTACATTATAATGTTGTGATGCATAAATTCACTTCTAGCATTTTAAATGATTATTTTATTTATTTATTTATTTATTTGTTTGTTTGTTTTTATTCAGTCAGTTATTGTTAGTTGTTTTTTAGTTATTGCCCATAACATGACAATTAATGTCAGCTATAATTTTAATGTCATATTAATCTTCAAAAACATAAATAATTTAATACTGTTAAATATAATCTTCATAATTATGGTGTGATGCCTACATTTATATGTAGTGTTTAACTGATTTATGTTTGATTTTAGTGTTTTATTTTTATTTTATATATCGGTGGACCGATATTTTGGTTGATATTTGGAATTTTAAACTCACTTCTAACATTTATTTATTTGTTTATTGGTTTATTTATTTATTTTCTGGCAAAATATAAAGAATTTAATATTGGCCATTTATTAGTTATTGGCCATAACATGAAAATAACTGTCAGCTTTAACTTTAATTTGTAACCTTTCCCACACCATTTGTTGTTTGAACATAATTATTACCCCAAATCATGTGACTTTCTGCTTTTCTAACTAATCAAAGTCTATTTTCACCTGCAGAACAATAAAATGCATGGTAGATCGTTCTTAATCATTAATAGAAGGACCCAACGCATATATAAAGGGAGTGTTATAGAATATGTGGACTCTTTTGACTTGACCTCTTGACCAATAAGCAACTCCCAAGAACCCTTTAGCAACCACCTAGCAACACCCAATCAAAGTGACAGTGACTTTCGCCAAGGCAAGCACCATTCACATTTTCTTCCCGAAACATAAAGAAGTTCTTAGGTCTGTGAGATGAAGAAAACATGATATGACGCAGGCCGGCTGGAGTGTGTGAGGAGGGATCAAGCTGATCAAGCTGACCACACATGACATAACACCACACACTTCAGCACAACGTCCAGATACATAAATAACAAACACGCCGTATGTAGCGCCGATGCCATCCTCCAGCATATGCGAGCATGTGTGTGACTGTGTATGTGTACCACAGCTTTTAGAGATGTGCTGTGACTCTACCACTTGCTTCCTCTTGAAGTAGCATCTGACCTTGGTGTGTGCACCATCTACACGCTCACACCGCATTCCCCCCCCATGAGGGGACGTGCAGTAACATTGACTCATTGTTTGGTCCAATCTGTTTGCACTGTAAAAAAAAGAAGCCTCGCAGAAGTCACTGCTGCTGCTGATTCAGAGACTTCTGCTCAACACTCTCAGCGATTAAAAGATAGAAGTGTTGATGTTTCAGTGGGGGATTTGGGAGCACAGCATTATTTAACGAGGGCGATATCATTTATTCATCGTGTATGTTTTGCTCCTTCTGCACCTCACAGTGCCATCTGCTGTATAGTGCTGTATTAAATCACACGGAGTGAGGAATTAAATCAGGCCACGAGAGAGGGAGAATAAAGGGTGTTCAGGAGTTTGCAGCGACAAAACGATCACAAGTCATTCATTTTCTATGAAGTTGAGAAACATTTAAAGCCGAAGTGTCTAATATCTTAGTACCACCATAAGGAAATCACAAAAATGATGATTGTCAGACAGGTTTCCAAATCACAACCCATCTGCTGTTGACATTAGGGATGCACAATATTCACTCCTAGTCAAAAATTTGGAATAATTTTTTTCAATGTTTTCGAAAGCTGTCTCTTATGGTCACTAAAGCTGCATTTATCTACAAACAGTAATATTGTGAAATATTACAGTTTAAAATAACTGTTTTCTATTTAAATATATTTTAAAATAGTTTAATTATTCCAAACCTTTGACCGGTAGCGTATCAGTACCATATCTCTTATTTGCCATTATAAGCCCATAGTTTTTTTTTTTTTCATCGTTAATGATTCTCATTATTGATATATATATATATGGAATATATATCAGTATATTTAATTGTCCTTTTTTACATTTAGATTACCTTTGCTTTTTGTTTTTGGTGCTTTATTTATGTTGTCCTAGTTGATGACCGACAAATTGCCGATTTATTGGCTGATATTTGGATTTTTTTAAATTATCGGCATTGGTCGATAAATGTTGGTAGCTTTTATTTTGACAGCTTTGGGACTTTTATTTTGACAGTGCTAAGAATGCCATGTTTTTAAACTACCGAATGCTGTTTAAGGAACATTCATGATTTTTTTTTTCTTTTTTTGTGAAAAACACTATGATAGCATTACAGAATCAATGATTTGCTAAAGCATAAATCTGTTTATTTTACAGATTCATTTTTTATATCAAGTTCAAATTATTTTTTCATATTGATTCATTTTACAAATGTAAAATTGTATATATATATATATATATGGATTAATATGTTAAAAAAATCTACATTTCATTGCAGAAATTCCTGTACGTTATACTTGTTATTGAAATTAAATTGTGTAATATATATCAGCTTTATGTCTGCATTGGCCATCAAAAATCTGTAATGGTTGACCAATAAATAGTACAGAAGTTTAATTTTGGCCATTTATCCATTATCAGACATAACATGACCAACAGAACTGTAAAGCTGTAAAACCACTGTATGAGTGAACAGGCCATGTGAGAAAGCCAAGGAGAAAGTTTCTGTTTATCAGATTTGTTGCTCTGATCTGTGGATTATTGATATGAATGTGTCTGTCATTTAAACGCTCATAAAATCCACTTACCTCACTGACGTGTGCCGGGATGTTATGAATGGAAGTGCAGCTGAATGGTGATGAAAACATGGGTGGGACTAGCCAGGCAGAAGTTGGCGTACAGCCCCTCTGTCTTCCTGCAGAATGAAAGCAGCAGAGTTCATCAGGTGGATGTGTGCCAGAACACACAGGTCATGTGATGAGCATGACCTTTCAACAGCAGTCAGATATGTCAAACTCAGTGAACACTGACCACTGTTATTTTAATCATTGAAATTATTGCCACATTGGCATACTATTGTAGTTTATATTAATATTTACTTTTTATTTTTGTATGTTCATTTTTAATTTTGGTTTTTGTACGTTTTTTAGTAGATTTTAGTAATTTTGTCATTTTATTAGTTCTTGTTTCTTTGTTTGTGTGTGTGTGTAATATGTACTGTATGTCTATATGTGACCCTGGACCACAAAACCAGTCTTAAGTGTCAATTTTTCAAAATTGAGATTTATACATCATAATGAATAAATAATCTTTCCATTGATGTATGGTTTGTTAGGATAGGACAATATTTGGTCGAGATACAACTATTTGAATATCTGGAATCTGAGGGTGCAAAAAAATCAAAATATTGAAAAAATCGCCTTTAAAGTTGTCCAAATTAAGTTCTTAGCAATGCATATTACTAATCAAAAATTAAGTTTTGATATATTTACAGTAGGAAATTAGATCTTTACTTAATATCCTAATGATTTTTGGCATAAAAGAAAAATTTATAATTTTGACCCATACAATGTATTTTTGGCTATTGCAAATATTACAAATATACCCCAGCGACTTAAGACTGGTTTTGTGGTCCAGGGTCACATATAGTTTTTTATTAATTATTCATATTTAGCTTTTGTTCAAGTTACGGCCAAATGAAAATGAGAAATGTTGCCTTGGCAAATAGCTGAAAAAATATATATCTTTTTATTTTTGTCAGTTAACATTTATTTTATTTCAAATAATGTTTTTGTTTTTTTAGGTTTTATCATTTTATTTTATTATGATTTTTATGGTTTTATGATAACCCTGATGAATGCAAGTCACTAACCTCTAAAATACTAATTTATTTTTGTAAAAGATCACATGAAATCAAAAAAGATAACATGAAGTTGACCCTACTTACTTTCTTAATAAATGTCTCTGGTTTTATTTTATATGATTCATATTTGCACAAAGAAAGAAAGAAAACAACAAAGAACAAAGAAAACAATGTTTTCCTTTTTTTTAGATATTTGCTGGGAATGTGAATTTTCTGAATCAAATCATATTAAGTTTATTTATCCATGAAATTACTTTTCTGTTGATGTAACCATAACCATGTGAGCAGGAAAATATAAAAATAACCAATAATATCATAGTCTAACATTTTCCCATTCAATCAGATGCTTCCAAGTATCAAGTAAAAATGCTTGAAAATATCAAGTAAAATTGAATCCTGATATTAAAAAGTTAATGTAAACTGTAAAGTTTTATTTATTATATTAAGTTTAATTGATTTAAGTTTATAGTAGTTGTAAACACGCTGTACAATTATTTAATCCATGGAATGTGAGGGTGAATATTTTTCC
Source organism: Sinocyclocheilus anshuiensis (assembly GCF_001515605.1). NCBI lineage: Eukaryota > Metazoa > Chordata > Actinopteri > Cypriniformes > Cyprinidae > Sinocyclocheilus > Sinocyclocheilus anshuiensis. Next base: position 1,343,887 of record NW_015544159.1, read on the forward strand.
CATACTGTGCCGAGTGTGTGTGTGTGTGTGTGTGTG
>NW_015544159.1:1344429-1350282 GCF_001515605.1 Sinocyclocheilus anshuiensis
GTGTGTGTGTGTGTGTGTGTCTGTGTGTGTGTGTGTGTGTGTTTTGGGCGGACGGGTGTGGGTCTGACTTCGAATGGGACTCTCAGATACAGTTCATTTAAATTGGCTTCCTCTGAAACTTCCATCCACCGCAAATGTTTCAGGCCAAAACTCTGGAGAATCTGCAGATATGCTTCAAACGTATTTGCTCAAAGGAAAAAGCATGACCACAGGAATGCACAAGCAGATATTTGATCTACTACAGACCCCATAGTGCTCTGTAATGACTTTGGAAGAAGGTAGAGAAGCTCTGCTCGGCTTCAACGCTCTGGCCACCCTTTAGCACCCCGGCACCATGGTAAATGACCTGTTAAAATCCACAGAGGGAAAACGCAGAGATTACTGGAAACAAAAGCAACTGAGTTGCGGTAATGAGTTTATGATGTTTGTGACAATGGGAGCCGTCAGTTTAGGGAGAAATTAGAAAAGAAGTCATATAAAGAAGAGGTCAGCTGTTCCTTAGGATAATTGGAGCTTCGTTTTACAATACAGTAACACAACTGTATGATCACCATTAGCGGTTAAGCATTATGGGTGTATTTAAAGCATGTAAACAATCACACACATGTAAACACACTCAGTGTATAATACTCATTGACATGGGGGTTTGGATATATATCAATTCTAACTATAAGTTCTAACATTATTCTTCTGCCTAAGTAGGAACACTTAACAGCCAGTTATCTCACAATGGCTGATTATCTCACAATCTCCCAAATATTGGCAGATTCTTCGGTCTGGCTGATATATCGGCCAATCTAGTCCCCATATTGTGTGCAAGAATAAGGGAGAGAGAGAGCCAGATCACAGTTATGTCTCATCAGCAGGCTTAAATGGAATCCGGATTTAGGGGAAAATTCCTTGAAATTCTTAATCTTAATATCTTCATTTTTATAAATTGATTTGATATTAAATTTATATTTGACATTATGAAGGTTCTATATATAGGTTAAAAAGTTATTAAATGGACCTGAGAGTATTTTATTACACATTTTACGTTTATGAGCTGATACAATAAATAATTTGTATAATTTAATCATTTTAAATTTCATTTTGATGATCAACTGATGGAGGACTGCATTTTCTAGAACGCCAAATAAGCATAATAAAACAATTTCTGAAGGATCATGCCTTAAAGAAAATTCAACTTTGTTATCACAGAAATAAATTACATTTTAAAATCAAAATAGAAAAGTTTTTAAATGGGAAATTATATAATTTTTTACTACATTTCTGGTAAAAAAAAAAAAAAAAAAAAAAAATTCAATTATTTTCAATATGTGGACGCATAAATTGTGACATAATCCAAACGCAATCGCAAATCTTGCATTAATGTTTGCGTTTTCGCTTTTGAGAATGCACAGTGACTGCCAAATTTCGAATGGAAAAGCAAAGTCCATTTAAATCTGTATTTTCTAGGGCTGCACGATTAATCGAATGCGATTGTCATGTGTATCTTGTCAGTAAAGCCGGTTCTGTAATCAGAAGTAAATCTCCATCACATGCTTTCAGATGGAGCAGCATTTACTACACAGAGCCGTAGTTCGCTGACGAGCTACGCAAAATCGCGTTCATAATCGCAGACGATATAATCACGCGATTATGAAATCAAAGATATCGTTCTGAGATTATGAAAGCTGTTTGCGTAGCTTGTCAGTGAACTACGGCTGTGTGTAGTAAATGCTGCTCCATCTGAAAGCACGTGAAAATACCACATTTAATAACATGTTTTCACTCCAAACTCACTTCATAACGTCAGTCGAGTGTTTGAAATAAATCCTTCTGTTAGATGATGTGGCTTCTTACACAGAATAAGGCACGCAACATATTTCATAGTATTCTTAGCAGTGATAAAGGCTGTCAATTAGCATTGCATTATTATATACTTTATTATAATAAAAATTATAATAAGACGAACTCAGATAAACCATATATTGTCATAGTCGTGTTTATTAGTCACATTGAATTAATGAAAGCAGTTCAATCTTCTGTTTATTCAGCAACCGCTATAGGGATTTTCTGATTTCTTCTGCGAGGCGTATTTGGAGTTTCAGCGAGAGAGCGCCCTCTGGCCGTTGGATGGAGATTTACTACTGATCACAGAACCGTGCTTCACTGAAAGATACGCATGACAATCGCATCCTCTGCCTAATCACGATTTATCACCTTTGCGATTTAATTTAATTTAATCGTGCAGCCCTAGTATTTTCCATGTCTTACGTGTTATAAGCCTGTCATTACCGTTTGCATTTTCAAATGCAAGATTTGCAATTGCGTTTGGATTATGTCACAATTTATGCGTCCACATATTGAAAATGCAATTGAAAATACAATTTGCAATTCCTTTTGAAAATAGTCTGGAATATCCTGCCATATTGGAAAGCATAATAGACTTCTTTCAAAAACATAAAAAAAAAACTTACCATCCCCAAACTTTTAAATGGCAGTGTGTATATTAAACTAACGTATTATTTGTTATTTATAATACGGAAGTCTTAAAAATGGCGTGAAGTAAAGGAGCTAATGTACTCCGGCAATCATGAGTAATACATTACTCACAGGACTGGAATTCAAATGCTTTTGATGTGGGGTGGAAGCTAAAAGAGGAAGAATCTGCAAATGTGAATCCCGTTTGAGTGAATTAGTCTAAGGAACAATGGAAAAGTGACATTTAAGAGAGAAGCAGCCTCATTTCCTCACTAAACGTAAGCCTTTCCTCTGCCGAGCCCACGGGTGCCTGCGCAAATGTGTTTGTCATGGCCACAGCAGCCAAGTAAACAACCTGCCTGTTGCCAAGGTGACAAAAAGGCTTCTTACATAAATGTTTATTTATGAACAAATGGACTCGTTTGATGCTGTTTCTCTTGACCCCACTGCTGCATGCGCCAAATTTGATGAAAAAATCCAGAATCCAAAAATAAAATAAAATAAGCTTTTCTCCAACTGATTAGTTAATGCTTTCTTTTCCAAGAGCAGATCATGTTGTCAGTCTGAGCTTTGTTGGAAGATCAAGTGTAGCGTTGTGGCCGCAGCCTTGGGCCCTGCATAATTTTGACAATGATTTAATCATCAGCGCACATGGAATGCAGTGCTGGCTGACCTCAATGAACCTGTGCTCAAGAGCACCTGTCCTGATGTCAAAAGCTCCGCCTGCCTCTTGCTGCTCTGAGTTTGAACTCTCGCTTGTGCTTGTCGTTTTCCAGTTTTATGCAGGTGATGCTTTGATGGCATTCATCAGGTGCACAATGGGCTTTTAGAAACTAGAAATGTGAAACATTTGATTTTCCTTTGACCCCGAAAGACTGTTCACTCAGCAGCGTGGGCATCAGCGGTCTTGATAAACAGGTAGTTTAGTATAAGTCACAAAAGAAACTTAATAGAAACTTTAGATTTGATTATTTAACTTCTATAGTATTTCTTACGTATATTACGTTTGGTAGACCTACTTCAAAAACCTAAAGCACTCTTTATTTCATTTTGTATCTTTGTTCTATTGTATTTAATTGTTCTTATTGATTAAAGGGATAGCTCACCCAAAAATGAAAATAACCCCATGATTTACTCACCTTCAAGCCATCCTAGGTGTATATGACTTTCACCTTTCAGACGAATACAATCGGAGTTATATTAAAAAAAGTTCTGGCTCTTCCAAGCTTTATAATGGCAGTGAATGGGGGTCGAGATTTTGAAGCCCCAAAAAAAAATGCTCCACACGGTTTTGGGGCCTTCTGAAGCGAAGCGATGTGTTTGTGTAAGAAAAATATCCATATTTAAAACTTTATAAACTGTAATCTCTAGCTTCCGCTAACTGTCATACGTGCATTCACGAGAGAGTGGCATTCCAGCGGATGATGTAGGCGTAGCGTAAACTCCAATGAGAATATGCTAGTCTCGCGAGAACCAAGTTTTGTTCACAGCAAAGGAAAACCAGTCTCCTCTTGGCTCATATCGAAATCCTCCGACATTTTTCTTTACAAATCCTCGTTTTGTGCTTCTAAATCGAGACCGGTGTTTTGTTTTGCTCTCTCCTCTGCACTTCTGCGTTCGTCACTTCTCACCGGAGCTTACGCTATGCCTATATCCTTTTATATTGGTGTCAAGATTTATAAAATTTTAATGGTATATGAAAATTTGGTATTGTAACGACCTTAAGGAAAAATGACTATATTGTAAATATATTTCACAGCAATACCTAGGGCTGGGTGATATGGCAAAAAATGAAGTCTCTTCTCTCTTTTTTTTTTTTCTCAGAATGTTCGAAAACAATTTTGATTTTGGCAATTTTGACAATTTTTAACATATAACTAGTCTTCAAAGACTTCAAAAACTTCAAAACTAAACTACAAAATGATTACAAAAAAGTAACATTCTCTATTAAAAAATCTATTCTCTATTCCCAGATTCTCTATCTGGTTAAAGAAAGTTCCTTTCAACCCAGGCTCATTCGAAATACGTGCCTCTAAATACATTTCTGCAACACCGTTAATACGTACCTCACTGCACGTTTCGCGGCAGTTTCAAAGTGAAATGTCCAGTGAGTGGTGCTAAAACACAGGTTCAATACGTTACCTTGGCGCGTTTTTTTTACGTTGATATAGGCACGTATTGCTGTGTTTTTATTACGTTGCTTCAGGTACGTATTGCGACGGTTCATAATTCTGCGCCGACTAACCGGCAAAATACCAGAAGTAGCTTCATGGACGAGAATCCATGAAACATCCAACACATTATTAGACTGTTTCCCAAGGCTGCATGATATATTAAACCCATTTAAAAATCATAATTAAGCATAATTGTGAATTCACAAACGCTACGATGTAATTAAATAATTATATGCAATGCAGTTCTAATAGAGTATATGCACTTTAATTATTTACATGCATGTAAGTTAAGTACGTGCGTCACACAGCGGCTCCGTTCACAGTAGTTCCACAGGAACTGTTATCATTTGCTAATACTGCTATAGCATTTCTGTCCTAAGGAAAAGGCCAAATATTAAAGATTAAGTAGACATTTGAATGAAATGATGCTTGGTCAATATTAAACAAGTATTAGATCGCACAGCAATGTGTAAAAATAATCCTTGCGATTATATATGTATTTTAAGTAATTTTAAAGGCTGTTCACTTACATCTATTTTTATTACCACAAAAAATATTATATTTACAGGGCCCTATGAAATCCGTTTTATTTCCAAATTCAGTTTTTTTTTCCATTTTCATTTTTCTATACTCTGTTTTAATGGTTAAATAAAATTGTATTAATCAAAAAGCCTGTCTAATTAATTGAGTTTTACAGTTTTATCTTTACCAAATTCTGTTTACCATTATTTTCTGGATTCCATTTTAATGGTTCCATTAAATGTAATAATCAAAAGCATCTCCAATTAATTTATTTTATTTTAAAAAATCTATAACTATAAATTTAAACTATGATTATATATTTTTTTTTTTTCAGAAATACTGCACATTTACATTTTTCTCCTAAATAAATTCTGGTAAATAATATTTCTGGTAAATACTCCTTTAAAAAGTGTTTTTTATTATAATTTTATTACAAGTAGACTAGAACACGTGGATATGTTGTCATTCTTACACTATAATACTGAACTTTGATTTCAGTGATTTGGACTATGAGATGGACACTTGCTTCTTGCACTTTATGTTGCTCTTTACTTTTGCTGTAAAAAAAGGATTTCATTTGGTTTAATAAAATATAGTTTAATAAAATATTCTTAAGTAAAATGGTTGATTTTATGCGGGAAATTAATTGGTCATATTAACCGATTAATCGATAAATTAGTCGATAGATTAA
>NW_015544159.1:1352928-1369721 GCF_001515605.1 Sinocyclocheilus anshuiensis
TAGTCGATAGATTAATCGAAATAAAAATAGTCGTTAGTGGCAGCCCTACACCAAACCCAACCTTAAACCTACCCGATAGTGTTAACAAATGCAAAACTGATATAAAAATGCATTTGTTGATGCAGCCGTGCCATTTGAACTTCCTCATATGCAGGTTTGAACTGTTTTGTCAAAGCTTTGTTTCACGGGATTCGTACCGAAGCTCTTCACCACTCAAGTGCAACTCCAGACTGCGTGAGCTACCGAACAAACCTACTGAATATGAAAACCCACACATATGATACTGGACATGTGACGCTAATGTTCAAAAGTATCAGTTTTTAAATCTCGCAGCATGTTAAAATTGTTTTCAATATATAACATAATATTCCTCAAGTAATTGTGCGAAAATTAGGATTTATTAATCGAAACTGTGGACCTGTAAATCATACTTTGTGTGAAAAGGAAATAAAAATTGTCGGAGTTTTACTGCCTCTAGTGTTTATTTCAACTGGTACATTCGTATGTATAAGTACGTTTTTTCAGTTTTGCAGAAATGTATTTAGAGGCACGTATTTCGAATGAGCCTATGTTGGTTCTATTCTAAGTGCACTATAATTGGTCAACATGGTGTAGATGTAAAGCAAATTCACTTGTTAAATATCTTTGCAGATGAGATGTATGAAATATGAAGGCAAATACAGACATTCAGTTTTAGAGGTGAACTCAAAAAGATGAGCCAATACATTGGATAATCGATAAAATCCGAAAAATCACCTAGCCCTAGCAATACCATCGAAGTATTGCTTTTGCAACTATTTTTGGTCCCCGAAGGAACCTTTCAGTGAATTGTTCTTAAAATAACCTATTTTTTTTGTTGTTGTTTGTTAGTGTGAAGAAAATGTAAATAATATGAAAATTATTTTTCCGCGATAAAGAACCTTTTGTGCAATGGAAAGGGTTTGTGCATGTTTCTTCAAAGAACCATAGATGCCAGTAAAGAACCTTTATTTTTAAGAGTGTAGAATTTACAAACATAGAAATATGACCTTCAAAAAGAAGTGGTGAAGTGGCACATGCCTCATAGGGGTAAGATATGCCATGTCAAGTGGAAAGTTGGATTATTGGGCAATATCTAACACAACACGTGTGAGCAAATAAAAAATATTTTTTATTTTTGGACGAACGAATCGTTTTTAAGGCTGACGCAGTTGGGCCTACTTTCCGCTGTTATTTTGAGCCATGATGACGACGTATTAGTGATTTTAGTCATTTGCCCTTCAGGTTCTGTTTGAGTTTTCCAGTTGTTGACACATCCTGTCATTCTGTGAATTGTTTTACCATTACAATGTGTATTATCTAACATTTTTGCTTGGAGGGCAATAATGATGATCAAGAATGGCTGTAACAATGACAGACAGCATTTTGACCTTGTCTCAGGAAATTTAAGTTCTGAGTGCCATTCATTGTAAAAAATATCCAGAATGAAGGAGGGTGATATATAATTTAAAGCAATGTAAGTCACTGGAATGGCTCCAGGGATCACTTGTCAAGCAGCCAATTGGTGGAACAATGCCGGTTTATTATGTGTGTCCACCGCAGACATGGCTTATATGCTGTCATGTTTCCCTATTTGTGCTATAGAGCAGTGAGCAGATGTCAGTGGTCTTTATGGGCTGTGGGTGCACATGGCTGTCAGTAACCGCTCTAACTGCTCTTTTGCTGTCCACAGCACCCAACCTGAAGGGCCGGCCCCGGAAGAAGAAGCTCTCCATCTCCCAGCGGCGAGACTCGCAGGGGCAGGGCGGTACTGCCAAAGAGACCAACGGTGTGGAGGGCAAGTCTCTATTCAAGGTAGGGCTGTAGAAATACACAGATGTTGAAATTCTGGTCAATACAAATTACAAGATAATTATTTTCACATTATGAATGAAATCTAGCCTCCCAGAGCCAAACTTTTGACTATCAGCATAAGGTCTGGTCCACTTTATAGAAGAAGTAAGACATGAGGAGACTGTCTGACCATCATGCACAGCAGTTTCTAAGAATGCTTGTGTACTGTAGAAAACACCATAGAAATCAGTAGAAACTGCCCATTTCAGCAAGTCATACAATGGCTAATGTTATAAATAATTACTAAATATGTAAAAAAAAAAAATAAAAAAAAAAATATATATATATATATATATATATATGAAAGCACACTAAAACACTAAATACAGTAATAAAATATTTACATTTATAATAAATTGATATTATAAAATACTTACCAAATAAAAAAGTGAAATTAATTTATAAAATAATTATACTAAAATACTGCTGTAAAAGCAGGATAATTTAAAACGAAACTGAAATAATCAAATATAAAAAAGGATATAATAAAAAAAAATAATAAAAGGATAAAGGTAGAAAAAAAATAGTTTATTTCGTTTGAAAACTGGTATAAAAGAACAGTATACTTGTTCAATTTTAAACAAATTAATACATAAATAAGCCTTCGTATTATCAGCTTCAAATATCGTTCATTGCAGAAAATATCAAAACATCATTATTATCCCGTACCAACAAGGTCACAGATACTTAGGTCATCCTTCATTTTCTGCATGTCTTTTAGTGCATAATTTTACATTTTTTTATTTTTATTTTTTAGTTATGAGTAGATCTCAGTTTCAATACATCAATCTGAAGCACTTTCCCCCCTCCACCTCCTGTTTGGCATTTAGTGTTACTGTTTCTTCAGTTTCCCATGTTTGACTAATGGGCTTAAGTTGTTTTTCTTCTTGTTATTTTATCAACCTTTGCCCTTACATGTCATTTCCTGTCCATTCTCCTGCCAGCATGAGGGCAGTGTTTTATGATCTTCCTCGTCTGGATGAATATTTGTCCAGCAAAACAGCAGCTAATTCACCCCAGCTTTGTTGAGAACCTTGAAAACATTCTGTGATCTAAACCGGCCCTGACTGTGATGTGATCTAATGTGGTTCATGGTCTTTTTAGGACCCCATCAGCTGCTTTACTTGGGATGGGAATCTTTACCTCACAATTCGATTTTAATTTAGGGAGTCCTGATCCTCTATGGAACACCACTGGGGTGTAAATCTTTGATGTGCAACAAAAATAACGATATTTCAAGCAGAATAATTTGGCCTCAATAAAAAAATGAAAAGAATTCAAATTAAAAACAAAGGGTTTTTGTTTTGCAGTTGCTCTCATATGATAGAGAACATGCACACATATACTTCAAAAAGCATGTTATACTGCTTCCAGGGATTGTTTCATTCATGTCAACGTAATGCTTCAGCGTTTCTTTCTTTGACTTTTTTTGTATTTGTTCACATATTCCACTGGCCTTGATAACTCCTTTTGGAAAATAAATGCTCTTGATTATCGGGAACAGATGGCTAAACAGACGTGTGTGGGCCAGTGATGACTGCAGCATGTGACAGCATGGTGGGGCCTGAAACTGTAAAACTGACTCCAGAACAGTTCTCAAACACACTCACTCGTGAGGCAGAACAGCTATTTTAAGTGTGTGAGAGCTTGCAGTGGTATTGAGGAAATGCACAGCATCTATTTTTACGCTACATTTGTTTTTTGTTCCGGACCTGAAAACAATCAGTATATAAACCAGAGGTTCTTAGCTGGAGGTATGCAGGTTTTGATTTTATTTTTTTTTATCACTTTGATCTGTATTTTTGACCTGTTTTCAGTGCTGTTCAAACATTTGGGGTTACTAAAAGAAATTAAAGTAAATTAGTACTATTCAGCAAGGGTGCATTAAATTGATCAAATTTGACATTCATAGTAACAAAAATGCTGTTCTTTTGAATTTTCTTTTCATCAAAGAATCCTGAAAAAAATGCATTATGATTTCCACAAAAACATTAAGCAGCCCAACTGTTTTCAACATTGAAAATCATAAGAAATATTTCTTAAGCAGCATATTATTAGCATGATTTCTGAAGGATCATGTGACACTGAAGACTGGAGTAATGACTGCTAAAAATTCATCACAGGAATAATTTACATTTTAAAACATTCAGACAGAAAACAATTATTTGAAATTATTTTCATAATATATATAATAATATATATTTAATATATATATAATAATATATTTTTTATTTCATATTTTTACTGTAAATGCAGCTTTAGTTAGAATAAGGGATTTTTAAAATATCAACAAAAAAAATTCTTACCTACCCCAAATATTAGTGCAAAATTATGGAAGCCCATTTCCGCCACTGAATAAAAAAAAAAAAAAATTTCGAGTTATAAAGTCAGCATAGTGAGATATAAACACAATTTCGAGTTATAAAGTCAGAATTGTGAGATTTAAACTCGCAATTGCGAGTTATAAAGTCAGAATTGCGAGATATAAACAATTTCGAGTTATCAAATCAGAATTGCGAGATATAAACACAATTTCGAGTTATAAAGTCAGAATTACAAGATATAAAGTCACAATTGCGAGATAAAAACTCGCAATTCGGACTTTTTTTCTCAGAATTGCGTGATATAAACTCGCAATTCGGACTTTTATCTCGCAATTCTGACTTTTTTCTCACAATTTTTACTTTTTTTCTCAGAACTGCGAGTTTATATCTTGCAATTCTGACTTTTTTTCTCAAAATTGCGTGATATAAACTCGCAATTCGGACTTTTTTCTCAGAATTGCGTGATATAAACTCGCAATTCGGACTTTTTTCTCAGAATTGCGTGATATAAACTCGCAATTCGGACTTTTTTCTCAGAATTGCGTGATATAAACTCGCAATTCGGACTTTTTTCTCAGAATTGCGTGATATAAACTCGCAATTCGGACTTTTTTCTCAGAATTGCGTGATATAAACTCGCAATTCGGACTTTTTTCTCAGAATTGCGTGATATAAACTCGCAATTCTGACTTTGTAACTCGAAATTGTGTTTATCACACAATTCTGAGAAAAAAAGTCAGAATTGCGAGATATAAACTCACAATTCTTTTTTTTCTCAGAATTGTGTGATAAACACAATTTCGAGTTACAAAGTCAGAATTGCGAGATATAAAGTCACAATTGCGAGATAAAAACTCGCAATTCTGACTTTTTTTCTCGTAATTGCGAGTTTATATCTCGCAATTCTGACTTTTTTCTCACAATTTTGACTTTTTTTCTCAGAACTGCGAGTTTATATCTTGCAATTCTGACTTTATAACGCAATTGCGAGCAGGGATGGGCAAAGATACATCAAAATGTATTTTAAAATAAAATACCAAATACCTTAATTTTAAGTGTATCAAAATAAACTACAAAATACAGCAGCCACACCAAGTATCAAAATAAACTACTGTATTTTTGTATTTTAAAAATACTAAAAAATACTTTTACAAGGGAGCATGAAATTTCTTCACAAACCTTCCATCAATTGGCCTATTTGATCTATCTCTTCACCAATACACTAATGTTTGTGAACAATGTTTGATAGCAACAGCTTTTCTCTGCCTGAGTCATGCAATGAATCTGACGTATGCAACCAGTTAACAGATCAAATATTCACATATCCCTGTGATTTCCCAGATGAAGGTTAGTTTTAAAGTAACCAACAGTTTAATGTTTAACAGTTTGCGAATGACTCATAATTGTATCTTAATTTAGTTACATGGTGTTTGGTAACAAAGGGGCTACTTTGCATCAGCAGCACTGACTCAATGACAAACAAGTCATTCATAAGAAGACAACTGATGGCACCTGTATTTAAACACATTTGACAAGCTAGTTGATAAAAAAAAAAAACGATTAGCTATTAAAACTGATTGGCTAACACTATTTTTCCCCTTGTCAGTGCTCTTTTATTCTTTCATGTTAACTGACGGCAAATCTGAATGATGCACTATTTTAACTTTAATCAACGTGTACAATTGACCATGACATCCTCACCTTATCTTATTCCAGAAAAGTCACTCACCCAATGCTGAATGGAGTTGTACAGCTGCAGCTCACGTGATGAATGTTGGGGTTGGGGGAGGGGGTGTGTCTGAACTAAATCAGCACCCTGATAAAGAGGTTGACTGGCACAAAGTATTTTATGTATTTTGAAAATACAAAAATACTAATCTTAAATGTATTTATATACAAATTACATTTGATTTTTGCCGAAGGCTTTCAAATACAAAATACAAAATAGTATTTTGTATTTCAAATACGTATTTTAAATACATGTATCTGAAATACTGCCCATCCCTGATTGCGAGTTATAAAGTCAGAATTGCGTGAAATAAACTCGCAATTGCGAGTTAAAGTCCAATTCTGAGGGGAGGAAAAAACTGATATGTTCTCACAATTGCGAGTTTATATCTTGCAGTTCTGACTTTATTTCTGAGAATTGTGAGTTTATATCTCACAATTATGACTTTTTAACTTGCGAATGCAAGTTTATATTACACAATTATGAGAAAAAAAGTCAGAATTGTGAGATAAAAAGTCGCAATTACCTTTTTAATTTTTTATTCAGGGGCGGAAACAGGCTTCCATACAAAATAGCTACTTATAAATTAAAGATAAATTAAAATTGAATAAAGTTAATCTTGAATTTAGTGTTAACTATTTTTCTGACCCCAGTGGCAAATTTTTAAGCATATAGCTAGGGGAAATTAGTAGCAAACACAATACAGTGGCGTTTTAAGGATGTTTTGAGAATGTTACTGGAGAACAAGACAATAATACTGATTAAGAAAATTTAAAAAAGAAAAAGATGAATTTAAATGAAACACCACTTGTTGAGAACCACTAATGTAAAAGATGCATTATCTTATATATATATATATATATATATATATATATTTCTTTCTTTTTTTTTTTTTTTAAGTAGTTTGTGATGTTATATGACAGACCAAGCGTGCTTTTCAACATTCCTAAATATGTCTTTTTGCTGTGTGGTGTTTAGATGAAGGGGGACTCAAAATCAGGAGTGTCCAAGCGCAGAAACAACAGTAGTGGAAGCAATTGTAAAAAAGTGACGCCTGAGGATAACCCGAAGGTGGAGATGGGTGAGGAGTGCCGCACAGATGAGCAGGCCTTCCTGGTGGCACTGTATAAATACATGAAAGAGAGGAAAACTCCCATTGAGAGGATACCGTACTTGGGCTTCAAACAGAGTAAGTACAGCTTCTTCACCTCCTCCTCCATAACAGAGCTCTGAACATCTCCAGCGCTACTTTAGTCAACAACCTGAAAAAAATATGTGTGTGACACTTCCACGAAATTGATGGCATTTGAAGTCAAGCATGATGGAAGTATCTGCTTCCCAAAAATGCTAATTACTCACCCTCGTGTCATTCCAAACCGGATCATTTGTGAAACACAAAAGTATATCTTATGCAGAATGTCGGAAATGCTGTTTTCCATACAAGACAAGCTGTATATTGAAGATCTCAGATCACATTTGCGGTCACATGACATTGCGAGAACCAATGGCCTTTGCCGTTAATGATGCTAACATCAAAATTTGCGTGCCACAGAAGAAAGAAAACAATATGTGACCCTGGACCACAAAACCAGTCTTAAGTGTCAATTTCTCAAAATTGAGATTTATATGTCATCTGAAAGCTGAATAAATAAGCTTTCCATTAATGTATGGTTTGTTAGGATAGGACAATAGTTGTACGAGGGTGCAAAAAAATCAAAATATTGAGAAAATCGCCTTTACAGTTATCCAAATGAACTCCTTAGCAATGCATAGTACTAATCGAAAATTAAGTTTTGATATATTTACGGTAGGAAATTTACAAAATATCTTCATGGAACATGATCTTTACTTAATATCCTAATGATTTTTGGCATAAAAGAAAAATCAATAATTTTGACCCATACCCGGAAAGACATGAGCGATTTTTCAGTTTTGACATTATGTGTCCATCTAGTTGGCACTAAACACTCTGCAGTGTTCACAGTGACCCAAAACAGGGAAAAATTTGTAATTTATATTTCAAAGTTGCAAAGCAGGTCAACATAATTTAAAGAAAGTTCAAATACAATTATTTCCAGGCAGCTCTCCAGGTCCCTTTAATGTAACACATCCAGCTCGGTGTGAATAAACAAGTAGCTTAATGCTCAACTCATAAACAAAGTATACAAGCAATCTATTACTATCTAAATGCAGGAAGCAGATATTTTATTATTCATAATATTCCCCATTGATTTTCAACACTGTTGCCAGTGGAAAAACATTGAATTGCTGCATAGAAATATGTATAAGCCACATCCAGCTTGAATCAGCCATCTCATTGTCTATATATTCAATGATTTTGCACATTGCTAAATAAAAGCTGTGTTTCAAAACCTAACTAGGCTGCAAAATTATGCTGGTTTCTAAAATACCTCTGCAGCTGTTTATGTAGCCAGGAAAGTGCCTCATTAGGTTATGGAATAGATCTGTTTACTGACTGTGAAGCCTATTATTTGCGTTTTATATAGAAGGATCATGTACGGTTATCGTGATCAAATAGAAACATATTTGACCTACGTCAAGATGCACACATGAGTGTAGGAGTCTCTGCGTGAGCCCAGAGAGCAGATGAGATGTACTCTGCCATGTTCTTATTCACACTAGAGACGCTCGTCACTATAAACCTTTTTTTATCCTTGTATAGTGTGACACACAGTTCTTGTAGAAGATGATTCATACTTCTGTGAAAGCAGTAAGGAAGTGAATCAGGGATCAATCTTCTGGTTTAAAATTGTTATGCAACAAAATTACATTTTAAACTTCTCTATCTAACAAGTGATGTTTGATGAAGTGTTCATAAATTGCACTGTGCCAGCCCAAGCTAAATTAAAGGGATAGTTCACTCAAAAATGACAATTATGTTGATCAGTGTTTTTAGGTGAATAAAAGGCTAAATTCAAACTGTTCATCATCTGAACAGACACAATCACTTTTTAAGACTTTATTAAACCACTCGATTCATATGCATTTCTTTTATGATCTCTTTAGTTTTTGAAGCTTCCTTTTAAATTAGTAGCCGAAATCTCCCAGATTCCATTAAAAATATCTTCATTTGTGATACAAAGATGAATAAAATCCTATGGGTTTGAAATTACAGATGACAAATGGTACAAATGACAGAAATTTCTTTTTTTGGGTGGATTTTAATAGATGTTTAAAAGATAATTATGCCTTCTGAAATGTAACAGAGTTGACATTAACTGGGTTGACAGTTTTACAGATGAATTACAAGGTGCTGCATCAAAAACTGATATTTCTATAAATATTTACTTTTCAGTTTTTAATTGTTTACCATACAAAAGCACAGAAACAGGGTTGATATTTTAACATTGTCCCCTACAGACGAACAAAACAAGACATAAGATAAAATGAAAAACAGGAGAACTTTTTCTTGAAAAAATAAATATAATTATTTAAAATATATATAATATGTATGTAAAATGATTTAAAAAAAGAAAAAGAAAAAAATATGGTAACAGGGTTGAACATGGGGACCAGTGTTTTAAAATGATGTCAACTAAAATCTAAAAATATGTAGAGAGACATACTGAAGACAAAAAATGCATGAAGAGAGGAAACACCAGTGGGAACAGACCAAAAAAAATATCCAAGAATGTAAAATAAAAAGCCTCCACAGTACTTCTAGGCACCTTTTTGAGGTAGATAAGTTACAAAGTTGTCCCTTTAAGGGTACTGCCCCAGTGACAAGCTGTTGTACCCCTAAAGGTATCATTTTGCACACTTTTTCACTAGTATTTGTGCTTTACTGATGTATCAAAGTGTCAGAGAGAGAGAGAGAAGCTCTCGGCTGTAAGTTTAATGTCATTCAGCCGACTTAAAAACTGCTCGCCCTGTAACCCGACATTCAATCAGAAGTAGCTATTGGGAGGAAGCAAAAATCAATATGGCAAGATATGAGGCCAGACAAACACTGCTCTGACAAATGCAGTGGTTTTGTGTGTGTGGCGATTGAATCTTGATTGATTAGTCCCCCAGCAGCAAAGTCCCTCATTAATTTCTGCTGTGCCTTATTCATAAATGTGGCACAGCTCTGCTTCATTAAACTGACACAAATTTATTTAGTTTCATCTTTTTTTTTCATCGCTCACTTTCTAAGAGGCCCCTGCTTAGCATTAGCATTCATATGGTGAAAATTAAATGGTGGGGAATGGATTGTTGACAAGCATTTCAAGTCATGTTTTAATTTGATGTTCAATTGATTGGAAGAATGTGTTAGTATGGCTGTGTTCGGAATAGAATACTAGCGTACTATATGCTGCACAGTATACACTACTACTCTCTTAAAAATTAAGGTTCCAAAAGGAGGTTTTCACAGTGATGTCATGGAATAATCATTTTGGGTTTCCCAAAGAACCTTTCAGTAAACAGTACTTAAGAGAACACTCTGGAACTTGATGGTTCCATGAAGAACTTTTAAAATCCATGAAACCTTTTTATTGCACAAAAGGTTCTTCACAGTGGGAAAAGATTGATTATATTATTAAAATCCACTTCACTGTAAGAAAATAATGGTTCTTTTAAAAAAAGGTTCTTTGGGGAACCCAAAATTGTCAAAAACCATTAAACCATTTTTAGTGTGAAGAATATTTTAATAATCTAAAGAACCTTTTTTTCCACTATAAAGAACCCTTTCTGCAATGCTCCAAGTTTCCATGGATGCTAAAGGTTCTTCATGGAACCAAAGATTCAAACAAAGAACCTTTTTTCTGTAAGAGTGTATTTAAAAAGTAGGTAGTGAAAACTAGACAATAGGCATTACTATAAATACTGTATACTGTAGCAAATCTCAACTGCTTGATTGTTTATATCATCTCATGATGTAAGATATTATCACCTAGCTCTAATCTGATAAAATGTGACTTTAAGGCATGAAGATATTAAGGTATTATAAGCATTATAAGCATCATAATTTTCTGTAAAGCTGCTTTGAGTTGATGTATATTGTGAAAAATGCTATACAAATAAAACTGACTTGAATTGACTATTTTAAACAGAAATTTGTTACTTTGTGACCTCATTATTTTTGCCCCAATTATCATCTCCAAAATTAAACTGTATTTTGCCCTTTTTTAATTTGATTTAGTGTAAAATTGTCTTACCTTCTATCAGTTGGATCAAATAATGAGTGAAATGGGATGTAAAAAACATAGCTGTAATTACTTCCAGTCTTATGACCACACTTAAAATGAAAGGTCAAGTTGAAAGTTGAGTACATTGCATTGTGGGATACAGTAGTGCATACTGCTCATTTTTGTATATAGCAGGTCATCGGGGTGTTTCATGCCCAGGAAAATTCTCATAACATGCATAGTGTACACTACTCATGAATACTTATAGTAGTATGCTATCCCGAACATGTGAACGTTTCCCACTGCTCTCCTGTGGAACTAATCGTCATCCTTGTTATCCTTCTTACAGTAAACCTTTGGACTATGTTTCAAGCGGCTCAGAAACTGGGAGGATACGAGGTGGTGAGTGTTTACACAATTTGTTTGAAATCCAGTGCCATTGGCAGCACGCTTTTTCCTTTGGCTCGGAAAGATTCCTGAAAAACAAGAGTTTCGTTTTTTTGTTTTTTTTTCCCGCCTGCTTTGTAATGTGTGTTTACTAGACTCTGGCCTAGATGCAAAACTCTCTCAAATCCAAATTTGGCCAGAGCACTCGCAGTTGTTATAAAATGTACAAGTGGAAAACACGTGTAACCCTTTTGCGGTGGAGGAAATTGGTCGAGGCCTGTTCACTACCCATGTTGAGGCTCTTAAGGGACCATTATTGTGCAACAAGTGAGCTGCGCAATAAAGGGAATTCACTTGGCAGCTTATCTGACATCTGCTCTGCGAAAGTATGGTGAGAACATTAAAGTCCCTTCTATGCGACAAGCAATTTTGGGTATTCATTTATCGGCACTGAAGCTGTTTAGATTGAGAGCAAACAGGAAGCCACTTTTTTGCTCTTCTCATCTGGCGTATTGATACCGCTGCCTGCCTTTCTCAGTCATTTTTTATGTCCCCTGGCTGCTCAAGTTGTCTTTGTCACAGAAAGCTTGGCTTTAAATGCAGCTGACATCTGTAATGAAAATCATCATGCAGGAGGAGCCATGATGTCATTGGAAACATTTACAGTGCGCAAGAAGATCAGATTAAACTCCTCGCCTGAGGTTGAACTGTACTTGACTGTGTTTTAATACCGCAACTGTACTCCAGGCCCCGAAAACCTGCCTCATACACAATGGCGATGTTAAAACAAACAGCAGTCAAGGGCTATTATGACTGAGGGAGTTTAGAGCAAATGCAAACGCTTCATTAAATGCCGTAGGAGACATCAGATGCCCTACTCAATGAGTCAAGTTACCGAAGGAAAGTAGAGCACAATTGAAGTGTTTCTACAATCAAAGAGATTGCAATGATTAGGTCTCCGTGGACGTCGGGTACATACTGTATTCCGGAGCACTGTGAGAATATATGTAACTAGTCTGTGGTGAACACATTGGCCTGGGTGACTAAATCACACATGCATTAATTTCCCAGCACTTGATGCATGCAGTTTTCCACAAAATGCATTTTATTGAGAGAGGCAGCCATTAGCTGCGGGAAACGGCCATTAAAAATCTTTTAACCCTAGTACGCTGAATGCACTAAAGGTCTCTCATGAATATTAATCGCTGTGTATGCGAATTATGTTAATCGAGTATGTGTTTTCTTTTTTCCTATTCAGTTAAGAGTCCGATGCATCAATTTCATTTCAAAAACTCAATCTTATGACCTTGCGTGGACATCATGCGCTCGGTGTCATTTAATAAGTAGAAAGCTTACGGGATCTGTTTAATATGCATGGAGTGACCCTCTTATTTTCATCATTCATATAAAGAATAAAGAAATAAAGAAAGCCCAACTTGAATGTTGAATGCATGAATAGTGGAATGCTAATATCTGTGTTCATTTCATTTCTGCTTCATGCACACATCCATTATGTGAACGTCCTTGTCGCTCATAATAAACTTCCCGCTTCTCGTTTCAGATCACAGCGCGCCGACAGTGGAAAAATGTATATGATGAACTGGGCGGCAACCCGGGAAGCACCAGTGCCGCCACGTGCACACGAAGACACTACGAGAGGTTTGTCTCCTCATTTCCTCATTAGCCAGTGCTGATTTTGGAGAAAATCTGCAGATTTCTGTGGAATCGATTTGAATGTGTAAAACGATCCTGAGTATTAAGCTGAATAAATATTTAGACGAAACGTCTAATAAAAAAAATTTAAAAAACAGGCGGGAGGCAGGGGATGGGAGTAAATCTGCATATCATTCTGTGAAATTCTGTGAGGGTCTGCTCTTTAGTATGCTGATGCATGATGGGATGTGCCCATTAAAAAACATGCACTGATCCTGCTGTTGATTTTTTACACCCCATATTATTAGCAGCCCCACATGAAAGCTGCGCCTGCACAACTCAAAGAAAGCTCAGCAGATTTCTGTAGATTCAAAATGCCCAAATTATTGTTTTTATAATATTCAAAGCATGCTTTCATGACTGATTTTTGCAAACACACATTAAATAAGATATCACTAACTGGGTTAATTAAAAAAATAATAAATATGCAATATAGTGCTTGCATTTATCATCTCTAGAGGTTTTTTCTTGTTGACTAACAAGCTATGGATATTGAATGGCTTTCCTGAGGTAAATGTAACGTGACGTGACATTGTTTTCTAGCTGTTGGCGTCTTTCCACTGTTAAAATATTGATTGACTGATTACATGAGACTTGATACATTGTTTCTTTCCACAAACCTTCTGATGTTTATTTATATTTATTTTATGCTATAACTAGAAATAAAGAAGAAGAGCTGATCGGATCATGTGCGCTGCCGCTTGAACTGAGGCAATATATCGATCTGTCATGCCACATTAAACAGCATCAAAACTGTATTTACTGTTTGAATTTCATTATAAACATTTGAAAGCTAAGACTGTTTCATATCAAAAGTAAAAAAGCTTATTGTGATTATTGGAAGGCAGTCATGCTATAAGTAATGTTTAGTAAAGTTTTGTTCACACACAGCCTAAAATAACTTGGTTCATCAAAATGAAGCTCAATTAAAAATTTGAAATTGATATTGTCAACAGGACATGTCCCAAATAAGTAAAGAAATAAAAAAAATTAATAAATGAATTAATTGAAAATACTGAAACCACAAAATAAATGCCACAATGTTATTTAAATTATACTTAAATTATACTGTATATATAAGCAATTTATATTTTAAATCACAATACATATCTTTAGTGGGATTATTATTATTTAAATAAAAATAAAATGAAATTATTAATACTGTAATAAATTAAATGGATAAAATAACTAAAATGTGTTATTGTATTTCCTCTTAAAGCTATTCAGTTTGACCTTTAAGGTTTGTGTGACGTGTCTGGCTCTTCGAGGGGGTTAGTGTGGCCCGGGCAGGTGGAGTTGGCAGGGACTGTGTTCCTGGCAGCGCTCCACCGTCAGACTTAGTGCTGAGTCAACAGCCACCAATAATGTATCTGTTCAATGAATAATAGGCTGCCAAAATCCGATGTTATAACCTTGATCAAACACACAGGGATGTGTTGATGTGTCCACTTGTGCAGCTGTTACTAAGAGTAATTAATTAAATTAATTTACCTATTGTTCGGCTACAAGCTCTGCTCTTTGGAGCCCAACTCAAGTGGCTTTTCTTGGGAGTCCCTTTGCAGGGCCACTGCCAAGTGCAGCCCGGTCACAGATGGGAATGAAGATGTCTGAGTTTTATGAGTGACCTCACTTCTGCAAAACAAGCAGAGTGTGTGTGTGTGTGTGTGTGTGCGTGCGTGCGTGCGTGCGTGTGTGTGTGATTCTTCTTTTTCTCCCTCCCTACTCGGAGTAAAACCACGTTCTTAAAAGATTTCTGTTAAGTACTTCCCCACCCTCTGAAGGGCAGCCGACTGAACTGACTTTGTGTGGAATTACTCATCTTAGAAAGCAGTCTGCAGGCACTCTAACAGTTGAAGAAAGCTTGCAAAGTCATGAATGAGGCATGAAGATGAACAGACGTACATTCTGATCACGTGGTGCATTGCTTTAACTGCAGCCATGCTCTTTTTATTGTAGGAAAACTATGCCATAGAATTAATGAAACTGAGTATTTAAATTGGTAGTTAAAGGGTTAGTTCACCCAGTTACCCTCGAAGCATCCTAGGTGTATATGACTTTCTTCTTTCAGACGAATCCAGTCGGAGTTATATTAAAAATTGTCCTGGCTATTCCAAGCTCTATCACTGCAGTCAGCGGGTGTTGCAGTTGAACAGTCCACAAGTCCTCAAATAAAGCTCGCGCATTCATAATCAAACGTGCCGCAGACGGCTCCGGGGGCTGAATAAAGGCCCCCTGTAGCGAATCCATGTGTTTTTAAAGAAAAATATCCATATTTCAAACGTAATAAACACTTTTCTCGCACTTCCGCTGACTGTCATACACTGAAGCAGTTCTGGCGGATGACGCAGCACAACAATAAATAATAAATATATTATTTATTTATTTATACAATTTATTGTAAATACAATTTTGGCATACTTATTCATTCCATGCATACAGAAAATGTGCCTATATTGCAGTAGTAAGTATAGGATGTCGGTATGCTATTCCAAACATAGCCGTTGCATTGTGGGATTTCTAGCACAACGCGAGATACTTGATTATTGATTTTTGAATTCCTCTCTAGAATTAATGTTTGCTCTAAATTCAAACAAGTCACACTTCACAGAACTCATCCTTGAACCTCTAGCCAGTATGACAGATTTTAATGCAAGCCCTTTAATTGAAGTTTAATGATCTGGCTTTGAAGGAAGGCTTCCCAGGGAGCATTGCATCAGCTGTTTTTGTCCCCTGAGAGATCGGAGCTTCATTTGAGACTGCAGCTGTAGTAAACAATAGAATTATGCATTTATTATCCCTGGAATCATTAGCACGAGCACCTCATAATCCAACAATATCACTGCTGCACGTTCTCTTGAATAGAAATGCCAATCACTGATCCACATCTAGTTATAAATAGCTGTATTTACACCATTTGGCTGTATTTACCTAGTGGAAAGGAGCTGTGGTATGACATTGTGGTTGTGAAAGCTGACAAAACCTAATTAAAGCCCTGATTGATCTAATTAGTTTATCATCTCAATTTGCATGTCGATTTAGAGGCTCATTTGCCCTACTGAGATTCCATCGTGTACTTGCTTTAACGAGACAAACGCGGCAGTTTCAACCAGCATATTGTCAGCTAACAATTGTCAGTTTCTCAATGAAGATAATGCTCTGAGGTACTTACAAAAATGTCATATTAAAAATCAAACAGTATCACTCATTCTATCGATTTGTTACCAGAGGGCTGACTAGCTGATGGCTGCTTTTGTGTATACATATGATAATGCTGTGAGTCAAAATGGCGAGGTATGACTGTACACACAGGCTATTTATCTAAAGTGAAAATAAACACATTTATGTCAAATTCTGTGCATTGTGATCAGCCTAATAGACCTGACTCTGTCTGCTATGTTGATAATATGAATCTATATCATATTATCTATATAGAATCTATATAATATTAACAGGAAAAGCAGAGACAAACACTGCTCTTAATGTATTTATTTGTTCATAATTACAGTTTTACTGAACATTTACTTGGAAAATCTTGAAGTTATGTTTAATTTAATTTATTTGAAAATGTATATTAATATTTATTTTTATATGTATATATATATATATATATATATATATACAGTGGGTACGGAAAGTATT
>NW_015544159.1:1369815-1379125 GCF_001515605.1 Sinocyclocheilus anshuiensis
GTACATTAATGAGGAAAAAAAATTAACTTAAATGATTTTAGCAAATGGCTGCAATATAACAAAGAGTGAAAAATTTAAGGGGGTCTGAATACTTTCCGTACCCACTGTATATATATATATAATGCATCTTTTAAGTTAGAGTTAGATATTCAAATTAAATGATTCATATGAATGTTAATATTTATTTTAAAAAATGTTGTGTTCAGTAGTATCAAAATTGGTATTAACAATTGTAAAATAAAAAAAAACAATCATAAGATATTTGACATTTAATGTTTAGTTATGAGGAGTAGAACTTTGGACCAATAAGATTTAACAGTGGGTGGAGCTTCCCAGCAGAAATATATAAACAAAGTGATCACAGACATTGACAACAAAGCTAATAAAGTCAAGAAGCAAGAAGTTCGTCATTTAGAAGGCGCTAAAATTACTTACTGGCTTATATTAGACATTTCTGAAGGTTAGGCTGATGATACACAGGGCAACTATTTGAGCAATGTTGCCATCAACGGACAACCAGGTGAGACACAGGGCCCACGACCGATCTAAAGTATCCAGATAGAAATTTGTTACCCATTCTCAATGGGAAAGTGCCCAAGCAACAATGCTCAAAAAAAGTTGCCCCGTGTACCATCAGCCTTAGTCTTTGCTCGTCCAGTACTGCTGCACGTTCCGTTTCCCTGAGTATTTGTAATGTGGAGTTTAAAAGCTTTTTTTAAGGCTTTGTTTTGGAACAACCAACATGTTGGTGTAGTTTCTTTTTCCACGCACGGCTTATTTATGTTTTATCACTTCACAATGCGCTGAGAGAATAAGTGCTGTGTTTATGTTGGGCTAAAGATTGAGCAGCGTTCGAGCTCAGGCCTCTAATTTAAAGTCTGTAAATCACTACCCAGGAATGTGGCTTTCATTTCAGCCGCATCACAGAACGAATTCCAGCAATAAAATATTTCGCAGGGAGGATGTGTCTGTACAAACGACGTACACTACAACAACACGTCTTTCATCGCGCAATATTTAGAGCATTTAATAATTAGAGCTCTCTTTTGAATGTTAATGGGTTTTAGCCTGAAGGGAGTTAGTGAGGTAATTTCAGGTCTAAAGGCCAGGAATGACAAAAGGCCTGCTTTGGCGTCCCTTCCCGAAGTTCCCGTCTCTGTTTAACTGTGTGAATCTGGATTAGTTCTAGGGTCGACTTCTCAACAAAACCTTTCAGGCGTCCTGCGAAGCTTATGGAACAATGTCTGTTTTTTTCTCTCCCACACACACACGCGCAGCCTTACATTCTCTCTCCCGGTCCGTCTCTGTGATTAATCCACGGTTTGCCCTGTGGAGGAAAGCAGAAAAAGTACTTCAAATTATCTCCCCTTTTTAAAGGGCTAGGTTTGATCCTAGCTTGTACAGATGCATCGCGCCACGTAAACATAAAACCATGTCTGCATTTGTGATCGGAGAAATGACAAACAACAAGTGCTACTCTACACTGCTCAAAACTCACGTTTGAATCGTCAGTGGCAAATTCTTTAAGTATGTAAACGTACTTACAGTCTTTGAGTCAGAACAGCCGGCATTGTAGTCTACTCTACCAGGATCAGGAAACAGTCCTCCATAAAATGCGCTGGACACATCTGAATATTTGGGTTAAACTGTTCTGGAACAGTGTTGTAAATACAACTTAACCACTGATTTCTAGACGTGTCCTCTTTTGGAAGGCCAAACTAAGTAGTTTTGCTTTCACAACGAAACACAGCGTCACACACCGCGGCCTAAAGTGAGTGGAGGCCGGCTTGAGTAATAAGCAGTAATGTTGGATCCCGGGAACAGGATCCCCAACACCAAAGTGGTGGAATGAGATGAATGAGAAAATGAAATTGTTGATGTCAACAACTATTTGTCTTCGTTATTTCGGTATGTGGCCTGAGGGGTGCCGAGCGAGATGAGAATGGCTCTCTGTGAGCGAGAGCACTCAAAGACAAACATGCTAAAAATAGACTTGAAACAGTTGAGTTTGTGATTCTTGGTGTAATGTTTTACTTCCTGTTTCGTGGGCCTCTCACAGCTGGGTATTACGCCATCTTGTGACCAAAAAGCAGAAGTGCAGCTTGAACAGTGCTGAGATTGTAGAAAAACTATATTAATAAAATGAGACCACAATGTTGAAATAAATCTCTGGAAAAAGACTAAAAAAAAAAAAACATGTCAACACGTCAATCAAAAAAAAAAAAGCCTATTAACAGGACTGCCTATTTGCAGTTTGCACAAAATTCTTATTTGACGTTTTTACTTGTTTTACTTTTTTTATTTTGTTTTACTCCATTATTCTAAATGGTTATTCTCATACTAATTTTTTATATATTTTTTTATTTCTATAAATGTATTAAAAAATATAATATAAAATATTTTAATATAATGTAGAAAATCTGAATAAAAATGAAAAAGACAAATAATAAAAATAACAAATGCACAATTAAAAAGAAAAAATCTCTTTTCCTATTACATTAATGGAAATTGTTTGGAAAATGTGCTCAGTTCAACTAAATTCAGTTCACAAAGTAAGTAAGTAAATAAATAATAAAATAATGGTCCTAAAATAAGCTCTCTTTTTCTTTGTACACAGCACAATAAAAATATGACCCAGTCCCAGACATTCTGGACATTTTTGACAGGTTTCATGCGATTCACCCGAGTACTGCCTGTGTCATATTTATTTTTGTGCTGTGAGAATTTATGCACTGGAATTTTCTGGAATCAAATCACATTAATAATGATTTAATACTTGTTTAAAACCTGAAGCCATTCACGCCTATCAAGTGTCGGTTTACAGTAATATGATGCATTGGTATATTTGTACTCGCACTGTATTTTTGATACATTCGTACTTGTATATTTTATATACTTGATGTCCAAATGTTATTCTTCAAATGCAAGTCTGTTGGATTATGTAATGCTTATGTAAATCAACAGAGCTATTTGTGCATGAGCTATTTCAGTGGGCAGAGGAAACCTGAGTATTGATTGCAGGATGTTGTTCTAATAGTGGCACCCGTGCTCACAGGAGTGCCGTGTTAAATATTAGTTATTTGCTCTACGAGTTAGAAAGAAAAGGACAACAAATATCTCCCAGCCCGAATGACTCACTCTTCAGAGAACATCTTTATATGTACCAGCGATAAAAGTGGAAGAAATTAAATTCGACTTTCAGTTCCCTCATAGTAGCTCAGTAGGATCTCTTTAAAGGGGTCATATGATGCGATTTCAAGTTTTCCTTTCTCTTTGGAGAGTTACAAGCTGGTTGTGCATAGATAAGTTCCCTGAAGTTGCAAAGACTAAAGTCTCAAAACCAAAGAGATATAATAATGATCTTTAAAAAAGCATCATATGACCCCTTTAATATCTCACTTGTTTTTTCTAGAGTGCACTTTGAGGCCAAAGCCTCAAACTGTTCTCAGAGAGAACAGTTTGCCAAGGTCTGCAATCAAAAGTCAGAGATTTTAATATGAACTCTCCCAGTTTGAAAAATGAAATAATTTCAACCCAGGCTCATTGGACAAATATGCCTTTGGTGATATTTTTGCTAAACTATATGACATTGTTTCTTGCTTTTTCACAACACTTTTAAAGTAAAATATCCATTGAGTGGCACTAAAAGTGAGTTCAGTTCTGTCCAAAACAGATGAACGTGAATCTGGCAATGTTTTATTAAGTTGGTTGTTGTACATATCATTTAGAAATAAAATGTCCGGTGAAATAAAATATCACATTTGAAAATAACGTATCACCATGATGTGTTAACTATAGCGAACACGAGATAAACACATTAGCTGAAGCAACCATGTCATTTTAACTTACTTCTACAAGTCGTTGAGCTCTTTTATCATGAGTCGTGTTTCATGGGACTCTTACCGAGCGCTCCACATCGCAAATATAGTGCTGTACCAGGTGAGCTCCAGAGCAAGTTTACTACATTAGAAGAACCATGCATATGGAGCTGGTTATGTGATGAAAATGTCAAATTGTATTAGTTTACAAAAGGTTGTGAGGTCATAACATGTTAAAATAAGTGTATATTAATCAGTAATCTGCCCTGTAATCATAATTTGTGTCAAAAGTAATAAAAGTTGTTTGTGTTTTACTGCCACTAGTGTTCATTTCAGCTGGAAACTGCAGTGAATTGTACGTATAGGTACATTTTTGGAGTTTTGTAACAATGTAGGCATAGACACGTTTTTCCGACTGTGTTGAATAATTTGAATTGTTAAATTGAATTTAAAAAATGAAGTAATTTGAGCTATTTTATTCTTGTTTATTGTATAGCTCTATACACTTACTGCATGTCAACTAATGATTCAGTTATTTTTTCCTAAGGACTTCTAGAGACTAAGTAGATACTTAAATGAAACACAACTGAGAGCTGCATTAAGTCTCAAGAGCAATTTCCATTCTAGGTAGTTTCAATTCACACCACAGCCATTATATTTAGAGTAATTCAGCTGGAGGTTGTAATGAGGTCTGTCTTACAAATTTAGAAAGGTGTCTTTTTAATACCATCCATCTGTGCAACTGCATACAGCTGCGTACAGCCTCAATACTAGTCTAATATTGACCTCAAGTTTACTGTGATCAGGCGCACACTGGCAGGGTTTTCAGTTCCACCCTGGTCATGTGGTTGCGGTTATGGGCTGCAGCAAATGAAGTTGTAAGAGCGAGGCCCTCGCGGTTCCCCTATTACATGCAGAAATGCCAGTTCTCCATGCAGGAAAACCCCACTGACCTCAGCACAGCTTCTTCCTGCACAATCCCACCAGCCACTGCTGCACAGGAAATTGCAAAACACAAACTGTAGATTACCTTCTTCGACTGTATCTTCTACACCCTGCTAGGAAATAATACACCGTTTGTTTACATCAACTTTCAGTAAGAGTTACATAAGCCGGGCCTCCGGTACCACGGTCACATCTGCACTTACTCTTTGCCCCACTTGATTTTTATAAACACCACTTTCCCAGTGGCCCACGCTCTTATGTGTAACACATCCCCGGGCAAGGGTGGCAGGAAAAACAACACCTCAGCGGAGCATGAATGCTGGTCTTTGTATAACTGTTGCATTCTTTAAGTATGATTCATTTTAATGGTCCGGTGTTCTCTGAGTTGCTTATTATGGAAATTAGTGTTATATAAGAATGGATGGGGGGGTTAGGAGAGATGCTGCAACACAATCTCATTACCCATTCAGCAGTCTTCCCAACGGAGAGGAGTGCGTGCAGACAAAAGCGTACGGGCGCACCGTCGTGGTTTTCAGCAAGCTGTTATCTCTGTGATGATGGCCTTATCTGCCCACATTATACAGGAAGCTTTATTCTCCTCACGATTCGTAAAGCAATTATGCGTCTGAATCAATGACAAGGAGGCAGTTTGCACAGCAAAGTCACTTTGTGGATAAATTAAGGTGTTCATATTAAGTGCACCACTTTAAAAGGCTATAAAAAGTACTTGTCTCTAAAAATGATGTTTTCGATGGCTTGGCGGTCTATAAGATTCTTTTGAACAGACTCAAGGTGACAGATAACACAGGTCTGGATTTCTAAAATAAATGATTCATTTGTTAAGGCAGTCTTTAAGTTGAACTTGAAAGTGCTATCTTGTGCTCAAAGACAGAAATGTTCTCCAACAGCTCTTTTTTCGCAAAAAAATGGAGAAGGATCTGCAACAAACAAACAGCATATCACAGTTGTAAATGAAAGTTGTAAATAAAACCGAGATTACAGAGAGTACGTTTTACAAGAAAATACTATTTCAGTCTTTCTACTATAAATAAATCATTTAACTTTTTTAAATTGTACTTGCCGTTTCCTTGTAATTGTGAAATTTACTAGCAATTTCTAAATGAATTTACTTTTTCAATTCTTTATCAGTTTTTTTCACTGACGGTCTTTCCTTATGATTCCTCTTCTTAATTTGAGAAAAATTTTTCCAAACTGCACCACTTTGCTTATTTTATGTTTATTTAACAGACAAAATTCACACTTCAATTCACATGCAAGATATTCATGAATAAAGTCATTTTATTTTAGCCAGATGGATAAAGTATGTGGCTGCAGCACATTAAATATAATTTTCAAATACGTGCAGGTGATGTGATCCGTATATTAATATTCCAGCCTCAGTTTAAGAGTGCTGGGTTTTGAATGGCATATGAATGTGACTATATGCACAACTTAATCTGCAGGTGGTGAAAAGTACATGCCCAACCTTCATATAAATAAGCAGCCGCTTCCTGCTCCATCACAGAAGCGGGCTGCTCTGCGAACGGACAGCTGAGACAGAGGCTTTGAGAACACCTGAACCCAGCCAGAGTCTGCAAAACATGTTGATCTGGCCTAAAAATGAACCATTGCAGTCAGTGCGCTGAATAGAGGAACTAAAATAACTTCAGCAGAGCTTGTGATTACAGACAGCTCTTGAACTGTGGCCTGGTTCGTTTTCATGACTTTGCAGCTGCTCTAAAAGGGGATGCAAATGTTTTTGTGGATGTTAAAATCTATCTACCTGTTTGCTGATTTTCAAATGTCTTGTTGAGCCTGGCATTAAGCATTTATTGAGCCAAAATATAATTACACAGTCATTTTTTTTAAGCAAGGAGGAAAAAAGAAAAAGTATGGTTCAGAGAGGAGTCCCATGGCCTCAGAAGTGGTCTATCTTCAGTGAAGCTTTGTACAGTTGTAATGGACTGACAAGTGAAGTCTGATGGGGAGAAAAACTCAGCATGACACTTGTACATTACTGGCAGCGGTTCTGTTCGGTTAAACTCAGGTCTTTGTAGAAATGTTTGGAATAGGGACAGGAAGGGGGATGAGCCTTGTTTCCAGCCACATGAGGGGAAATAGTCCTGTTAATGGATCGCTCTTGTGGCACTTCAAGTTATTCTTTGTACTCCCACAGTGAGTACATGTCCAGACCATCAAGGAGGTTTTTGGTTCATTTCCCAGCGAAATGTATCCCACCACACCATTTGTGACAAAATGGTGCATTTGCCTTTTTCCATTTGTTTATTTTTATTTTGGAGACCGGCCCAGTCAGTGGTCTTGCTCTTTTCTTGCAAAACCTACTTCCTGTCCTTGATGTGCTTTCTATCTTGCAGCTTTTTGGGATTGCATGTAATATTACTACTGAATGTAATATAAGTATTGCGTGTCATGTTTTCATTCGCTGTCAAATGACATTTTATACTTCACTACACCCAAAGTTACAAGCAACAATGCAGGACAAACGTCAAAGGAACCAGCAAAAAGAGAATCCGTATTAAAAAAAAGGGTAAAATATTTTAAAATATTTTATTAAAATAAAGAAATAAATAAAATAATTTAATAAAATATTAAATATTTTGTCATTTTATATTGTACAAATAAAAAAAAACTGTACTGAATTTGGATTTTTATAATCAAAATGTGAATTTCAGCCAAATTTAGATCACATTTCACGTTCTCAGCAAAAAGCAGCAGTGATTTAATCAGTATTTACAAAAAGTAAAATATTTACAATTATTTAATGAAATTAAATTGCAGGTATACCCATGTTAAATATTTTGTCCTTTTACATTGTATTAATTAAATCAAATAAAAAAGCGGCACTTAATTTGGCTTTTTCTAAGCAAAACGTGAATTTCAGGAAATTTTAGATATTTTCTCATTTCACTTTTTCAGGTGGTAGATATAATTGCAGATCATTTGCATACAGCTGAGTTATGTGCAATAGCGTTAACAAAAATATTATAAAAAACAGAATTATAAAGAACCAGAGAAATTGCACTCTTTCCATGGGGGGTGGGTATTTGGTTATCAAAATGTATGAAATGCAAACATGTCATCCAAATGAACTGCAGAACGCTTACATATCGTTTTGTTTTGTTGGCTTTAAAAATAACTGATTGTGCATTAACAGCTAAAAAGATTGATCACATATTATTAACATTTAACAGTCCTTGTTTTATTTCATCAGTCACCTTAGGCTGTTTATTTGTTGTCTAAGGTTGCATCAAAGCCAACATTTTGGTATCGATCCAGCCACAATACCCTAAAGACTGGCAAGAAAAACCTTGAATACATAAGGATTTCAAAATTAGCAATGTCTGTGTACATGTATATCTGTATCCCTACCAATGTTGAAACTAAATCTTTGTGTTTGTGTAACTTTTAACTCTGTTACATTTGCTTAGCTCTATCTCTCTCTCTCGTAAAGGGACATTTATTTGCATATTTCCTGTTCTTGGCATCGTGCCCTTTACCAGCTCTATGAAATGGAGTTATACTGCTGTCTATCTGCCAGCTGCATGAGCTCAATGAAAATAACAAAAAATTAAATCTCACAGACGCCCTCAACCTCTTAAAAACAGTTTCCCTCTGAGGAAAAACTACACAGCCTAACTTGCAAGGAAAGATTTTCTACAGTAATTTTTTTCCCCTCTGTGAACTAAAATGGGAAGGGAACGGTGACTTGTTATTCCCATAAATGGTCATGTGGCGAGAATGAGTGAGGATATTCATCATTATTTATTCCCCGACTCCTCACCTTGTGACGGGGGGCTATTTCCATTCTTATCTCAACTCTCACTCATATAAAAAAAGCACTCAGACATAAATATAGACAAATTAAAAGAGTAACATCTGATACCAATTTTCCCTCCAGCTAATCGAAAGAGAATATAAGGTAAATATAACGTCACCCCTTGCACGCAGTTTAAAACTGGGTCGTCATAAGAACAGCTTTAAGCTCACCAAGGAGTCTGTGGGGGTTTGAAAAAAACTCCTTTAGTTCCAGACGAGGGAGATTTCTGAGGATTAGCTGTGAACAAGATAAGTCATTGTGTGCATTATTATACCTCCATTATGTAAACATGAAGTGAAACATTACAGTGGGAATCAGGTATTTGGCAGCTGCCTGCTATTTTGATTTGACTGCACGGACCGAGCCGTTTTCCACTTTTAGCAGCTGTAACATGTTTAAACTCTTTTGGTAATGGGATCTGAAGATGAATGTTCCCTCTGGGCTCCTGCTTAGCTTTGCCACTGGCCGGCCGCCAAACCTCAGTCGGCATAGTTTTCCCGCACAGCCCTTGTCTGAGCGTGCTCAGTGCGTCCCGCCTCTGAGAGCCCCAAACATCCCGGCGTTGAGTAACCATACGGCTACAAACTAAAGGAGATGAATCCCTTTTGAGATACCACCAGATCTTATTAAAGGGGTGATATGACATTGCTAAAAATAAAATTATGTTGTGTATTTGGTGTAATGCAATGTGTTTATGTGGTTTAAGGTT
>NW_015544159.1:1379345-1382638 GCF_001515605.1 Sinocyclocheilus anshuiensis
CTCCATAAAATGTGCTGCACACATCTGAATATTTGGGTTAAACTGTTCTGGAACAGTGTTGTAAATACAACTAAACCACTGATTTCTAGTCGTGTCCTCTTTTGGAAGACCAAACAAAGTAGTTTCGCTTTCACAACGAAACACACAGTGACTCCACAACATGGCAGCGGCGGCAAAAGAGAGAATAAAAGTTACGCCTTCTTTCTTTGCTTGAACATTTGGGTGGCGTTATGCAAATCTTCCCACATCGTGACGTAGACATGTGGGGGCGTGTTAGAATGAACCGTTTTAGGTAGGCGTGGTTGACTCTTAACTTTTATAAAGAATATCTCTTTGGATTTGAGACTTTAGTCTTTGCAACTTTACAGATCTTCTTTATGCACCAAGAGCTTGAAACACTCCAAAGAGAGAGGAAAAATTGAAATCGCATCATATGACCCCTTTAAACAAGAATGATAAAGAGGGAAGTTGTAGACACAAAAAAAAAAGCACCAAAAAAATCACAAATAATTGTAATAGAGCAGTCTGTCGCTTTTAGCGGTCTCCATCATATTTATGTTTGACTTCGCCTACCGCTTCTTTTTTGCATTCGTGTATCGTGATGCACGAGATGTGAAATGTATTTGGATTAGGACTGGTGTACTAGAGGATATATTTATGATTCCGCATGCCTACAAGAGTTCCCAGCCAGACTCATTAATCACATCGGACACATTATAAAAACTTCAAGCTACAAGAGTAGAGAGGCAGATCATGTTGCTGTCTACCTCTATTCCCAATAACATTCTCAAGTAAATCATAATTTCATATCTACTGTCATCTTGGCTTTGATTTTCATTAGTCTTCACTCTTAGTTTTCTGGAAGGTACTGATCTAATGGAATGTGGAGCATTACAGAAAAAGTACATTTTCATTAGGATCACGTGCATTATCCACAATTTGTTCCCTATTTGCCTCATTGTGTGTATTCACTCATGCAAGAGTTCATAGCTGGCCATTCTTTCAGCTACATGCACTTTTATCATGCTGATTGTCTACTAACAATAAGAGACTTTTACTTTAAACTGTCTTGGAAAATTTACAAATTTGATTGTTTTACCATTGACTAAGACACAGATTTCAAGTCGTGATAAATTCATAATGAAACTGAAGTAGTGACAGATCTTTTATTCTGGATTGTGATGTATATTTGAGCGTAACAGAAAAATGTTAAAATAAAATAAAATAAACATGCATGGATGAATTGTTGACGAGATCGATAACATGCTTTTCGAAAATTTACATTTCATGCCGACTTTAAAATATGACATTACACTCTAATATTATTATTATTATTATTTTATAAACCATGACAATCAAAACAAAGAGCGACATAACCCATTTTAATAGTTATGGTGTGAAAATTATTTGTGCTTATTTATCCAAGTTGAGACATCATTTCCAACATAACCCCAATTTTTGCATGTTTGATCATTTTGATTAATTCAATGTCAGTGAAGAGCATTCTTGACATCAAAAAACAAAGTAAATATTGTGTGCCAAGCTATATATTTGTAAAAGTGTGTTATGAATACGGTTATGAATATTTATATTTAAATGCTAACAATTAAATTAGCCTTAGCAAGACAAATGAATCATTTTATTGAAAAGGCATTATTGTATATAATAATGCAATTTCTATCACATATTGAATGGTGATTTGAGATGTGTTGGAAATGTGTTCGTGATGGTTGAAAAAATTAAGTTAAAAATAAACCCATGAGTTTTAAAAGTGTGTTTTGAGTGAGTATATTTCATACAA
Source organism: Sinocyclocheilus anshuiensis (assembly GCF_001515605.1). Taxonomy (NCBI): domain Eukaryota; kingdom Metazoa; phylum Chordata; class Actinopteri; order Cypriniformes; family Cyprinidae; genus Sinocyclocheilus; species Sinocyclocheilus anshuiensis. The sequence continues at coordinate 1,381,147 of NW_015544159.1, forward strand.
GCCCATAGGGTTAAAAGTGTCCGTATGAAGAAACAGTCATCTATTGTGAACAAAACCACATTTTTTGTAACAGTGGTTCACAGGAAGGAAACTTTTCTTTTTGTTTCATGATGTCATGCATGAGTCAATTTCAGTTTGTCTTGGATAACAGATAAAGCCTGCAGGAAACGGTTATTATTATTAACAGTTACAGAAAAAGACAGGAATGTTTAAAGTAGAAGTACAAACAGATAATTAATCAGTCTGATTCTACTAACCTGTATCACTTCCTCCTTTCCCTCAGACTCATCCTACCCTATGAGAGGTTTACTAAAGGAGAGGAGGACAAACCCCTTCCGCCTGTCAAACCCCGCAAACAGGAGGGCAGTGCCCAGGAGGTCGTTGTAAAAACAAAGATGACGGCCGTTAAGCGGCCAAAGGACGAACAAAAACCTCGGAGAGAAAAGGACGCTTCAGCTGAAGTTCCAGAGCTGGTCAGTCTTTCATTGTGTCCTTGTAGCTTGTTTTGAAGCAACACACAAACTTACAGAAAAAGTGACTAGCACCAAAATTGGCCTTAGGTACATTACCCATTTGGAATAATAAAATTTTTATTTTATTTTAATTTCTCTTATGCTCATCAAGGCTGTATTTCTTTGCTATAATATTAGACAATTCAAAATAACTGTTTTCTATGTTAATATATTACAAAATGTAATATATTCCTGTGATGGCAAAGCTGAATGTTCAGCATCATTACATCATTACGTTACATCATTCTACAGAAATTAGAGATGCACCGATCGATCGGCCAGGGATCGGAATCGGACGATTTTCCTCATGATCATCCCGGATCGGTGATCGGTCTCACTTCTTTCCGATTCCGAGCCGATCCGTTTTGTTACCAACGGCACAGGCAATAACATCAGCCGTGCATTCTCGCTCTCATCTCTCCGACGACCCCTTCTCTCTCACACAAGTCTCATTTGCTCCGGTTAAATAGTGCTTGTATTGCGCATTATTTTAGTAATTCCCGCAGGTTTCACACTTACACCAAAAGCGCGCGCACCATCACTGATCTATATTAGTGGAGCGCACAAACCGCGCTCAGTCTCAAACAGCTTGTGACCCACAAATACCAAAATGAGTGGCTAACTGCGTTAAAACGTTCAAATACATACACAATTATGTCAAAATGTCCGTTTTGGCAAGTATCCAGTTAAACACAGTCAGTTTTGGAACGTTAAATATTTGAGAAAGATGCGAACTCTCCCCGGTGCAGAGGATCTCTTTTCTCGGCATGGTGCTGGACTCGGTCAACCTCTCAGCGCGTCTCTCAGTAGAGCGTGCGCAGTCGATGCTGAACTGCCTGGGGTCCTTCCAGGGCAAGACGGCGGTTCCACTGAAACAATTTCAGAGGCTCCTGGGGCATATGGCACCCGCAGCCGCTGTCACGCCGCTCGGGTTGCTTCATATGAGACCGCTTCAGCATTGGCTTCACGACCGGGTCCCG
>NW_015544159.1:1383061-1435412 GCF_001515605.1 Sinocyclocheilus anshuiensis
CCCTGGCAGTCATTCGCTGCCATCTGCTGCGTAGTTATCTCACCCCGGGCGGGTTGAGTCTACCGCAGAGATTTCCATATGTAGCACTGCCCTAGGTCAGTCCATATGTGTAATTCCACATGTTACCTCCTATGCGCAGGATGTGGCTTCCGTAGCGTCCCAACTGGGTACCTCCGTTCCCTCCTTCAGGGAACGAGGGTTACACAAGTAACCTAGACGTTTCATAGCTCTCTTTATTCTATTGCACTTATTTGTGCTGTTGTTTGCCATTTTTTTATTTGTTCTTATTTTATTACTGACTTTTTACTTGTGTTTTTTTATGAAAATAAAACTTTGTGTTGAAGAAAAGTAGATTTTTGTCTTAATTGTAGTTCTTCGAAAGAAAATCAGAATCGGCAAAAATCGGTATCAGCAGATCACACTAACAAAAAATCGGAAATCGGAATCGGCCAAGAAAATTGCAATCGGTGCATCTCTAACAGAAATCATTCTAATATGCTTATTTGCTGCTCAATTATCAAATGTTATTGGCACTCAATTATTAATAGGGGCAGTCATGGCCTAATGGTTAGAGAGTTGACTTGTAACACAAAAGTTGCGGGTTCGAGTCTCGGTACTGGCAGGGATTATAGGTGGGGGGAGTGAATGACCAGCACTCTCTTCCACCCTCAATACCACGACTGAGGTGAGACCCTTGAGCAAGGCACCGAACCCCCAAACTGCTCCCTGGGCGGCACAGCAAAAATGGTTGCCCACTGCTCCGGGTGTGTGTTCACGGTGTGTGTGTCACTACTCACTACTGTGTGTGCACTTGGATGGGTTAAATGCAGAGCACAAATTCAGAGTATGGGTCACCATACTTGGCTATACATCACGTCCTAAAAACAATAATGGTTTATTATTATCATCAATATTGAAAACAGTTTTATATATATTGTAATTGCAAAAATGGTCTTCAGTGTCACATGATCCTTCAGAAATCATGCTAATATGCCAAAATTTCTTCTATTTTGTGAAAACTGTGATACATTTTTTAGGATTCTTTGATGAATAGACAGTTAAGAATAACAACATTTATTTTAAACTTTTGTAATTTATTTTGTCACTTTTGATCAATTTAGCGCATCTTTGCGGAATTTCTTTTTCTTTTTCTAACTCCAAACTTTTGAATGGTAGTGTATCACAGTTTCCACAAGATATTAAGCAGCAAAATAATAAGAAAAATAATAAGAAGAAATTTTTTACATATTAGCATGATTTCTGAAGGATCATGTGACACATCTTTGCAATTACAATATATATATATATATATATATATATATATAGAAAGCATTTTAAAATATATATTAAAATAGAAAACAGTATTTCGTTGATCAAATAAATAAATGCAGTCTTGGTGAGCATAAGAATTTCTCTCAAAAACTTTTCACCATATTCCTGTCCAGTGTGCATGGTTTCTTTGGGATGTCATAGATCTCAGTGCAAAAAAGGCAGAATAATAATACAGATACAATACGTGCCTGGTCCCCAAAAAGCTGGCTGGAAGAACAACCATGACAGACCACTTCAGGCTGGCTGCCTTTCCTCTCCTCAACAAATAAGCTGTCACAGACGTGTGAGAATAGCGCTGTCAGGAGCAGCTGGTTTTAACATAATTATTTGGGCTGATTTGGAAGCTCTGACCGCTGCACTACAGCATGGAAATCAAATGCTATTTGTCTGCCTGACTGACTGCAGGCGATTTCTACACTGTGCCCGTTTCTGCTATTTTCTGTGAATCTCTGGACTGCAGAGCACAAGGTTTCCCCACAGTTCCATTTTCCATAAGCTCCCTCTGAGTTTTGTTCACAAATCAATTTGAAAGAGATGAATTGTGGGGGAAATCATGACAGTGCTCAATTTTTTTTAATTGACAACATTTTCTGTGGTGGAAATGTTTTCCTATCACGTCTTAGAAACCATTATGCACTGGGCCAATGCATGCCACAGTTTTGTTCTTATAGAAACCGTGTGCTTATTTTTATCCCTAAAAGCCAATAAATCCATGGTGATTTGCAAATGTCTCTCCAGTTAAGCGTAAATATGAAAAGAGGAGAGCACGACCGTGGAAGGGAATGAAAATTGAGTTATTATTTTCACATGAATAAGCAAATGATTACAAAGAAGATGAAAGGCCTGTTTGAACATTTCTCTCGAATTGTCAAATTTAGACACATTTCAAAGCCGTTACGCAGTCTGTATTCATTTCTACTGCACATGAAATGACTAATAGGTTATGGTGTGGAAACAAAAAGGACTGTTGTAGGTTCTTTTCCAGCTGCATGCCTAGCTCATCTGTCTGGTATGTTGTGTAATTTGAAAGGCCTCTCCAGATAATTGATTGTACATTGTACAAGGCAGAAAATTAAAATGGAATTCTCTGTTTGAAGTAGAGCCGATATGACAACACTGGAGCACCACTGAAAGGGAACTGGAGAGAGATGCTGGGAGTTGTCTGGCATGTCAGTGGAGTATAATCAGAGCATGTACAAATATAGGCGCGCTGCTCTGCTAAGAATCAGAGCATTGTAAGCGCTGTTAAATCAGTCCGTCTTCAGGCACCAAATACAATCAAGGCTATTGAATGATGTGTGCTGAGCAAACGGGCGGTCATGCCGTGTTACAGCTGGGTAATTTTGCCTGCTAGTCACTGGCTGCTTGAGGCCCCAAAGAAATTCCTGTTAACTTGTGCAAGTGTCCAAAGGGCGATAGAGAGAGCGACCCCACAGGTCAAAGGTCTCCATCCAAACCATGCAAATGCCAGAAAGAGACTCATTCTCATTTGAGCTTACCGAAAACCTCACAACTCGGCTAAAATTTATGCTATAGAACATATTAAATTTTAAAGCAGCATTCAATTTTGTTTATATGAAATTATATATTCATATATTTCATAAATTAAACAAATGAGATGCAGGCTTATTATAGTTACTATTATTATAGTAAAACTGAAATCATAAAAAATTGTTACTTGAAATAAACATTAACAAATAAAATTAGGTATTAAAAAACTTAAACTTATTTTATTTCAACTAGTTGCCAAAGCAACATTTCATTTAGTTTAAATTGATGTACTAAAAATAACTAAAACTGAAAAATAACTATTAAAAATGAAAAGCATCACTAAAACTATCTAAAATTAAAATGAAAATGGAACATACAAAAATAAAAACGAATTTAAAATATAAAAAAATATATAGTAGTACCTCAGTAATACTAAAATAACAATGACGATGTATAGCCTTTAATTCTGTATTCTATAAAAATGATCATGATGATAATGTTTAATAATAAGCATTGCTTCAGTTTATTAAAGTCACTGTTCAAGATAGGAAAATAGTAATAATAATAATGGTTACAGATAATAAAATAATAATCAAAGAAACTAATTACCAGCAATTAAACAAAAAATGCAAGCAATACAACAAACAAATATTCTGAAAGAAGTAATAAAATATAAAATAAAACTACTTGTCTGTATATTATGGGTCTTCAGTTGTACTGTATTGTAAGTCATGAATACAGACTTTACACTGTCAGAGTTTGACACAATACACAGCGACAAGTCTATTAGGCTCCATTTATGCTGCAATGCCTAATGCACAGATCCAGTATTTTTCTGTCCTGTCTGTTTACATTCACTTGAAACAGCCAGCTGTGTTTACATTAATACCTAACCAAGCACTAAGGACAAGAAGAGCATTTTACTATTCATGTGTGCAGCTGCTCTTCTTGGAATGGTTTTATTTTACTATCAACTTGGTACAAAAGTACTATTAACATACACATTTAGGGCCCACAGTATAAATTACCATAAAATAGTGCTCAAAAGTTGTCAGATAGAAGATCAAGGCAATCATGCTACTTTCAAGCCTACAAAAACAAGCTGGGACAAGCTATTTGTCTCCGTGCTGTGTAATGTGATGTATGAACGTGCGATTATTCACGTGCAGTTGCACATTCATCTGGGTTGAGTGAGGAAATGGAGTGAAAGCGATGAGCCAGCCTTTTATTTGACACCAGCTGATGTCAAACATCTGTGCATCTCTTCCTACAAAACTGATAATGAATGGATGGGCGGTGCACGCCTCTCCTCTGCACCGCTGTCACCACTCTGAAGTTCCGGAAAGCATCTGCTCATTAGAGACACGTGAAGTTTGTCCAAAGTGCAAAGCTTGCATCATGCTCTGGATCACGGTGGATGGCAGCAGGTGTCGGCTGTCTCTTTTATGCAATCATGCTGACTCTGTTTTCTACTCTCATTTAAGCAGACTGCATTTAGAGGATTTTGGCATTGATTTGTTCAGCTCTGAAATGATGCAACTCTTACACAGCCTCATCTTTCATCTCATTTGTGTTAAAAAGCAGAAAGAAAAATACTTTGATGTTGGCCATTTGCATGTAGATGCTGTTCTCACAGCATTCTTCGGCAAGTTTGTGTGTAAGGTTTCTACTGCAGTTATAAAGCTTTCTCAAACTCTTACAATCAAATCGGACCATCTAGAACCAACATAAGTACCACCTAGTCAGTTTTCCCAGCATTGGGCAAACTGACATTTATTTGCATGCAAACTTAAAGGGCAAATATGTAGTTTCTGTGCTACTAGTGTCGCCAATTGCAAAAATAAAGCATATTTCAAACAACCTTTGCCCACACCCCTACACTCATTACACCCTTAGGATTATTCTTTACCATATTTACCCTGTAAATAATTAAGTAAATTAGCATGATAATATCGTTTATCGGTGATTTCACTAGCTGACGATAGGACGATATGATTAAGGAGCATATCGCCCAACACTATCATAGCCATGCCTAAATATCTTCTCTAAAGCTTTAGCCTGCTACAGTAGCCGTGCCCCAAACTTTCACTAGGTTGAGCTGGAAAGAGACCGATGGATCTGAAAGAACTGCTCAAAATTAGAAGATATACCTATGAATGGCATACTGAAAGTTTACAATCCGAGATACAAATTTTAAAGTCCAATTCAAACACATGAATAAATACATTTTGAAATTCGATCTCAAAATCTCTCCCATCTGTCTAAAAACAGTTCCTCTGTCTGACTGGTTATAATATCGATACCATCCTCGAAAGTGAATGCTGAATCCAGTCAAAAGCAGACTACTAAGCATTCATGAAATCAAGGACCTTGAAACTTACTTTGAGCTAAAAAGAGAATAATTTCATGCCTTTTTGTCAGTCATTTCAGTTTTCACCCTTCTCTTTTTACCTATTCACATTCTGGACTGCAGAAGTGTAGGCTACGCATTAGAGCAATATTCGCTTGATATATCTAAACTAAAACTATTCCACAGGTTCATGCGCAATAATTGTTTATGGTTAATTGAACAAGCATTTAAAATAGTTTAAACCCATTCCAATAATCATCTGTAAAACTAATTGGGATTTTTAGAAAAGTATGATTAATATACAGTAAACTGAAAAATGGACGTTTCATTATTTCCTGAGTTTCAAAAATAAAATACCAATTAAAAATGTCTACATCTTTTAATATTGTATCACCTATCACTTCGGTCACCACATATGACTTAACTAATGTAATTATGTTAGCATGAGAAGCAATGAATGCTTGTCCAGTTTCTTTGTGTAATTCTGCCATTAAGTACATTTCTATGTGTCTGTAGGGGATGGAGGACACGGAACAGCTCCAGGAGAAGCTGTTAGAGAAGCAGGATAGCCAGCAGTACCAGGCTCTAACCCAGAAGGACAGAGAAACAAAGAGTCCTATTTCTGAAGATGAAGGCGTACAACTAGTGATCAAGGATGAAGATCAACCTGTGCTCCATAACACATATGAGCATGCAAATGGGAATGTGTTACCCTCACTTCCTCAAGATTGTGCACCACTCAAATCAGAGGATTGTGACGCATTTCCTGTTGCTGCTATGCCTCTGCACCATGGTCATCCTCGCCCCAACTCTCACACACCGGAGCAGTGGCAGCATGGGATGCTGGAATACAAGGTGCCTCCGAGTGCCCTTGCAAACGTTGAACTGTCTAGGCCAAAAGAGGGCCAAAACCAGGTGGGAATGGTGTTGCCCACCCTAAAGCAGAAACCCCTCACATCTCCAGAAATCCCACCTGATAGGGCTGAGCCCCCTAAAAAAGAAGAAGCATGCTTCAATTTTAATCCCCTCCTCTACCCTAGGGGTAATCCTGGCATCATGTCCCCATTGGCTAAGAAGAAGATGCTGTCCCAAGTCAGTGGAACAGGACTGCGTAATAATTACCCATACGGACCGCCACCTCCATTAGTCAGTAGGAGGTTGTCCAGCAGTAGTACAGAAGGGTCATCTTCTGGGCAGCAGAACTCCCAGGCTCCTTCCGCTGCAGAGACCAACATGGTGATCAAACGACCATCAGTTATCCAGCATGCTCAAAGTTTCAAGTCCAGAGGTAGTGAGGACAGGAATTCCTCAACAGAGGGCTCTCAGAAAGAGGGGTGTAGTGTGGGAGATCCAATTCCCCAGCCACAGCCTACCCCGATAAGAGAGCCATACCTTATGAGGGCTGACCCCCATTCCAGCATGGAAAAATCTGCTGAGATGCCTCGTCCTGGCCAGGCTCCCAGCTTCCTGAGTGACTTTTATTCCTCACCTCACCTGCACAATCTCAGCCGACAAACCGAGCACCACCTGTGCAAGGAGCAGATAAGCAAGTATCTTAGTGGAGACGTTTACCCTCGGGACTGTGAGACCGCCCAGGGCTTTCCATCAAGCCAACATCCCGACAATGTGGGTTTGAATTACAGTGCCCGGCTAAGTCAGAAAGAAAAGGGACCTCCTGCAGAAAGGGTAACAGAAGAGCAACCAACTGATTTGAGTCTCCCAAAATCCTCTCCGCACAAACTGCCTCTTTCCACATCCTCTCTCTGTGGCATCCCACATCCCACAATACAACAGGACATTAAAAACTCTTCTCTCTTTCAAGCAGGCAACAGTCAGAGCTCAAGCATAGATTACCATCCCAGGGCCTGTCGTGTTCCTCCTATGACTGTGTCCATGTCTAAAAAGGTTCCCGAATCTCACTCAAAGATTCTGGAGAAAGCACACAACGGCAGAGGCGAAGAGTCCTTGGGATGCAAAATCGATGAGATGGCTCGGCCCATTCTGAGCACCAAAAGCAGCCTACAGAATATCTGCACTGCACGGCCACTGAAAAGGACCCTTGAGGATTTGGAAAACGGACCTTCGGAGAAGAAGATCCGGGCTGTGACACCCTTGCACTGCTCAACACAAAGAGACGGCCCAGGGAAACCTAGGACACCAGAAGCTGAGAGTGAGTCCATGAAGCATGCAGAACCAACTCACACGGCGCACATCAACAGTTACACATCAGAGGGCCACAAGATCCCCTTCCCCTCCCACCTGTTCCAAGGGCTGTATCCAGGGACATTTGTATCTCAGGTCCAGGACATGTATGAAAGCTTGGGCTCCCACGTTACCCCAAGTTACTCCCATCCACTGCAGTACTTGAAGAACCAGGCTGTTCTGTCACCACTCATGCCCCCCTTCGCTATTCATTCCTTAATGATGCAAAGACAGTTCCTGGCTGCCAATCCCGCCCACATTTACAGGCACCAAGTGGGTACCTCATACGGGGACATTCTGCATCCTGGCCTCTACCCCATATCGGCCCTTCACCCCCAGCCAGCTTTCAGTCCCCCTCAACTCTCTTCAGTGCACCCCAGCACTAAACTTTCCTAGGTGACTCAGTCTGATATTCCCTGGCTGGACCTGCCCAGCCCATGCTTAACTCAGACTTGATGCTCCACAGAAAATCCCATCAAGCATGGTCACACTATGTACCCAACGAATAGCAGTGTTTTATAAACGTTTTAACATTGGAGCAGTTATTTCTGTTATTTACCTTCTTGCCACTCAAGTTTTTTGATTTGCACTTTTCTTTGAACAGGGGCCAACTGGGCTGATTGTGGCTTGTTCTCACTGCACTGTTTGAAAGTGTCAGTTGGCTTGTTCGAAGACATGTTGCCTTGGCACAGGTGCCCAAGTGGAGATGGGCACGATGTCCATGGAGGCATCCAAAGGAAAGTCGAGTGACAAATCAGAGTAATGCAACAGTGCTATTTCAGTCCATTCTGAGGGCTCTTTTATCTGAAACACTATGATACGATAATGCAAGAGCTGCCTGGGTAAATGTTGGACCCTTTCACATTACTCTTGACTGTAAATTTTTTGTTGCTGTTGTTGTTGTTATTTTTTAAAAATGTAACAATGTGGTAGTTTTATATGTTTATTTTTCAATCCTACAAGGGTTAAGCAATGAGATATCACATTTGATAAAGTTGCAAAAAAGAGACCCGAGTATTGCAGTTTGGTGTGTTACACGGTTACATGTAAATAAAACAAACTAAGCTTTCCTTGAAGGAATCTTAAATGTCAGTGATACAATGTGAGGTAGGCTTCACAATCTTCTTTGACCACGGTCTGCTGGCCTCCTTTTCAGCTACTCTCACACCCAGCCAAACTCGTTTCTGATCTCCAGAGCAATGTGGAATGTGTTTGTCAAATGTAGGACTGAGGTGCTTGTACATAACCTTCACAAACTGAACACATTTTGTATCATGTTCACTCGCTACTGTAATTTCTGACTGCTCTGAACTGTGGAGCTAAAGAGCGATTTTGGATGGTGAGAGGATAATGCAGGACTACTTAAGTGTCAGAAAGTGAGTTTTGTATTTGCTGGTGTACACTTGCTTACTCAGAGGACTTTTTATCAGGAGATACAACTGAAATTTAAAACTACATTTGGGGGAAATACATTTTAGGAGCACTTAGAAAAGCCCACACAGGCTTTTCCATCCATTTCTGTTTAAGGTTTGCTAACAGTTAAAATTTTAGATATTGTTTGAACTTTAGGTCTGTAAGTGCTGGCAGCAGTCAAGTTTGCGTCTGTATTAAATGAAGTGTAACACTTGCCAGAAAAGAGTTTTTAATTATAAAAGCATGATTTCTTTGCACAAAAGATTTTGGGAAAGTACCAAGAAAATTTGAAAAGCAACTCAGTTCTCCTAGGGTAATCAATTATATTTTTCTTTTTCCTTTTTTTTTTTTTTTTTTTTTTTTTTTTTTTTTTTTTTTTTTTTGATGTATTAGTAGTAGAAACTAAACTTCAAGAAATGTATTTACTCCAACAATGTTTGGGGTAACACTCAAGGTTGCTATGTAACATTTTGTAATGAGTAATAAACAGTTTTATAACTTAATAGAACAGTTCATCCACCTATGTTTTCATAATATTTGCCAAGATACTGTATATCTAACAGAAATACTAGCTACCTTAAAGGGATAGTTCACCCAAAAATGACCATTTTGTCATCATTTACTTAACTTCATGTTGTTCCAACCTTTGTTTTACATATAATGAAAGTCAGTAGGGTCCAATGTTTCATTGTATTGACAAAAACAGCAGTATTTCACAATTAGTGTTTCACAGAGGATATGATATCATACAATTTGGTATAATACAGGGTTGAGTAAGTGATGATAGAATTTTAATTTTGGGGTGAACTGTCCCTTTAAACTTTCATTGTATGGGATAAGTGTGCACATTATTCAAAATATCTATAAAAGTTTTACATATTATTCACCTTGGGGCTTAAATGGTGATTAAAAAAATAAATTTTAGGGTGAACTACTCCTTTAAATGAATGCAATCACTAAGCCTATTTCTCTGCCCTACTTTGCATACTTTATGCCATAACCATTGGCTAGAAGAAAAGAGTGTAGCGTACTGCATATTACTATGGATTAAAATGTGTTTAAGAAACATCATTTGTTATACATGTATTGACAAAAAAATGTAACTAATGTTTATCTATATATACCGCAGCCATGTAGAGAATTTCACACTGCCCTACAGTATTCAAGCGCATATTGAAAAGGCACTGTACTAGGACACATCTGCTCTAGTTTACCCTATTCATTATAATTGTAATGAGCACTGGGAATTTTGTGGCCCCATAATTAAACTGTTTGTCAAGAGCACTTAAAGTGTCTCTTTCAGTGTAAGATTGTCACAGCCAGCTGCACATTGGAGGTTAGAGTTCAAACTTGACTGTTCAGACTTCAAAAATCTGGCCTAAATCTTTTAGCTGCTACAGGAATGCAGTTTTGCCACCTTGCTGTAAGGTTAAACACTGGTCCATTTAAAGCCATTGCCACTGTGTTTTGCCACAAGATATGTATATATAGCATGCTATGGTTAAAATAGCAGCAGTGGACCAAAGTATCCACTGTATAGTTAACAACTTTATATTTCATGAAGCGTTTTAATAGATGGCATTATATTAGTTTACTTGTCCCACAGCTGGGCTTTGCTTACAAAAGAGTCATAAGATTAAAAACCTTCAAGTTGACCGTGGCACAGCAAAACTTTTTGTACCACTTAAAACACTTACTAATACATATTTTTAGGAGAGCAAGCTCACCATGAAACAACTGCACTTCATTAAGATATAAAATACACTCTAAATGTTTTCCAAGCTTTTAATACCCCCTCTAGTGGTTGAATTAAATACAACATAATTACAGACTGCTGTGTGGAAATTTGGCTTTGTGGAGCCCAGAAAACTTCTCAACACCATTTTAATTCTAAATTATATTATTTGTGAGTACATCATGCTGGGGACATGTTAATTATTTTTTGATGACGCTGTGACCAACTTCCGTTTGGGAATATAGTTTAGAATTTGGTCAAAAAAAGCATGATTATAAGAACAGCACTGGTCCCCACAGCCCAAAACCACCACGTGAGGAAAAGTGCCATTAAGTGTTTCTCAAACTCAGACAAGGTCGCCTGTTGACTCAGAAGGAAAAGGCATCTGACGCCATCTCTGTTTCCTGCCTTTGAATGTTTCTGTAATTAAAATACACATTTGGTGCAAAATGTGGAAAGCCTTGGCTGTACCGCAAATTGTTTCCACACTGGAACATTTACATTTATATACACGTCCTGTTGAACTGCAAATAACTCAATACATTTATTTTTGATTGTCTGTTTGTACCCAACCTTAAAAAAAAAAAAAAACAGAAACAAAAAAATAGCTGACAGCTGACTTTTAACCAGTTGCATTTGTTTTACATTACATTTGATGTTTAAGTTAATGTTACAACAAATAATTGTTCTTACTGTTTACTCCAGAGGCTTTATAAAATTGAAAATCTTTTTGAAATGCTTCACTTAATTTAATCAGAGAATGAGTTCACAATCTGAAATGTGCTGGTTTCCCATCCACCTCAAGTGCTAACCCAAGAGGCTTCAGTCTACTACACAACTGAACCATTACACTCCTTCAAACCATAATAACGGAAATAAATCCTTTAAAATAAATCCTTTGCACATAAACCTATGTACACATACATTACACATGTGCATAAAGACAAATGACTTGTGCATGGTCAGACTCAACAGTAAAAAATTAAAGGCAAGTGCATAGAGGGAGAGAATGTGTACAGTAAAATGTCAAATAAGAATTCAATGATCAAAGTTTGCGTCATATTTCCTGCAGCACCGCTTAGCTTGAGCAGAGCGCCCCCTGCCGGTCAAATGAGAACACTGTCAAAAGCATTTAAGGCATAAGCCTAAAGCTACAACTGCTATTCATTCAAGAATATAATTTTTGCAATATGTCTTTATATTGCTTAAATTAAATGTAAAAAATAAGCACAGTGCGCCTATTGAATGACAACAATTTAAATTGAAAAAACAAATTATATAGATCAGTGGTTCTCAACGTATTTAGTTTCATCAAGTGCAACCATCAAATGCAAGCCTTGACAAAACCTGTTGTACAAAACCTGATCCAATCACAGGCTCTGTTATACCTCTGCAATTGAGGGTATGAGTTCATTTGTCACAACTGACTGTGACTGTAGTGACAGGACTAAAATTTGTGCCTTAACAGTATTTAACCAACCCAATGGACAATAACTACAGTGCTGTGCAGAGCGGAGGCAGTTCATTGTTTGCCTGTCCTGGTGGCACAGCTGTTTGTGTGAGCTCTACCCTCAGCAACGGTGCTCTGGTAATCTGCTGGCCTGTGCACAATACAGCCAACTATTCAGCTGTTCTGCCCACTAAAATACACCGCTTCACTTTGCGGTTGTCTTTGTTGTTGTTTTTTTACCTTGTAAATCATATATTCATAATGTATGGTTTTGTTCAACTTTATTTAGTTGCATATAACTAATAAGGATGAGTTTAACTATATTTTCGGAGATTAGATTTTGGAGTTTATTTCATTTGGAGTTAGCTATACTGTTGACAGATTCTGTCAATTAACTAGAGAGAGTTATTGACTTCCCCGTATCTAACCTTCTCAAAGCAACCCAAAATAGACTTCTAAGGGTATTTTACCATCATATTTCAATGGAAGATAGAGTGTGCTGTAAGAGTTATAGTCAAACAGTGAAATATTGTGTTTATGGGAAATAGAACACCATGGAAAATGTATATTAGGAAAATCAATAAAGGGCCTAAAACAGAACCTTGGGTAACCTCATATAGGTAACTGGGGCCTAGGCAAAAGTGTTAACAGGCAATATTCTAGTTTTATGATTGGTCATAAACAATTAATGTAATTAATCATTACAGCATGAGTAAGTATGTGAAAAGCAGCACTGCAGCTTAGCAAAACTACAAAGGTAGAACTAATAATCAAATTACAGTAACACTTTACAATAAGGTTCTATTAGTTAACATGAGATGACATGAACTAACAATGAATAGTTGTATTTTTATCAGCTAATGATAACAAATATTAATAAAAGCTGTATTTGCTCATTGTTAATCTTAGTTATTAACTTTTTGTAAAGTGTTACCCAAATTACAATAATAATATATCAATGGACACTTTTTATGGAACACTAGCTATATGCTGTGGCATAAATAAAGAGAGTTAAAACATCTTTCTCTATGGACCATATTATTATGATCATTTTGGTCTACACTGAACATGCTCTCCAAACATTATTAAATCATATTACCAACCTATGTTGGGGCTGCTTCTGAAATACTCCATTCTCAATCCATTGGTTTGGCTTATAAAACAAACTACTTATGAATCTGTTCATAAGAGTTCTCCAAATATTGACTCAGATCAACCACAGGAAAACCACCAGTCAAAAAGTCACCAAAGAAAAAAATAACCTCTTTGTAAATGCTCATGTGTTTTGCACAAAATGCTGAAAAGCAGATTCATTCTTTAATGGAGGACTAGAAGACAACTGAAAAACAGATTTTGAATTTTCTTTTTCTTAATAATTTTATTTACATATACTTCGTGATTTGTTTTGAAATATGAAACATAATGTTGTGTTCATCAGATTAATCAAGGCCTTTGAGGCCTATTTTAATATGAACTCATAAAACCCCTATACAGTCATTCCCCACCATCCTTGCTCTTTTGTTCTTCAAGGGATTGTTTTTACATATTTTGATTATAATCTGATTAGATTATTAGATTAGTGATACATTATTGCTCTCAATTTCCCTTATTTCTTAAGGACGTGTAATGTTAATGCAACAGTAGTTAATCATCTGCATTACTGTTGATATTCAGCCGAAAGTCAGTCTCAGCAGTGAAAATGGATTAGCCCTCTGACAAAGTCACTAAAATTCATATTTTAAAATATGATGATTAAAATATCATAAAGGCAAAATAAAGCAGTGTGTTAAATTTCAACAAAGTCTTGAATCAAACCAACGCTGCATGATTGATGCTGGTAAAATATTTATCCATAAAAGAAACAATTCTGCACAGTTGGGCATGTAGTGAGCCAGCAGTTTCAACCTTGGTTCAAAGTCAAAACATTAACTGCTCTACCCAGCTGCTGAAATCTGGCTGTGTTGGAGGATGTATGTGTGGAGAATGTCTCACTTTATACTGCTACTTTCTGAAAAGCAGAATCTTTATAAGCCAGTGACCGTGCCATATCTACCAATACACTTCTTTCTTTGACAGAAGACACAATATAAATCCACACTGCTATAAACATCTAAGCCGAGCCAATATTCAGGGGTCCGTTTCTCTTACAACAATGTAACTCACTGATTAATTACCATAGTATGATGCATAGTTGGAGAAACTAACCAATTAGTCATGACTGTTTCCCGAAACCGTAGTAACATGGTCGCACCTCCATCGTTTGAACCATGTTGGTTCAACAATATAGGACGTTAATGACCTCACATGCTGGTGGTAGCGTAATAACTTAATAACTGATTCAAGATCTCCAAGATGCCACTGTAAAGAACATGACACCTAATGACTACTACACTGTTTTTTGTTACATGTTATTTTGCTCGTCGGGTTCAGGTTTCCTCTTACACCATATACTCCAGGGTTCCATTACACATTTATGCACAGGCACACTCTTCAAAAATAGCACTGATTGTTGACAAACTAAAATATATATTTTGAAACGGATTCACATTCAAATGGAATGACTGATATAGAATGTACTGCATGTTAGCTTGCTTAATGATGAATTCACATGTCATACTAAGAGAGCACTATGCTTCTAACCACAAATGGAGAGCTGTAGTTCCAACCACGAAAGGTTGCAATGCTTTTTGCAACTGTTCGTTTGAACAGTGGTTATGGGAAACACTGAATCGTTGAACTCTTTCCATCTTTCCACTTCAAACTTTCACATTTAATTCGGTGTATAACTTGCTGTTTCTTTGTAAATAATTAATTGTGAAATTTGCTATTTCAAATTTCTGAGTCAAAATTGTTTCTACACCAAATTTGCTCCAGCATTTTAAAATGATTTCTGAAGGATCATGTGACATTGCAGACCAGAGTAATGGCTGCTGAAAATTCAGCTTTGCTATCACAGGAATAAATGACATTTTAAAATATATTCAAATAGAAAACAGTTATTTGAAATTATAATATTATTTCACAGTATTGCTGTATTTTTGATCAAATAAATGCAGACTCGGTGAGCATGAGATACTTCTTTCAAAAACATAAAAAAAGTCTTACTTTTGAATAGCATGTTACACTGAAAATGACTTGCCGTATTAAAGGGATAGTTCACCCAAAAATGAATTTGATGTTTATCTGCTTACCCCCAGGGCATCCAAGATGTAGGTGACTTTGTTTCTTCAGTAGAACACAAATTGAGATTTTTAACTCAAACCGTTGCAGTCTGTCAGTCCTATAATGTCAGTGGATGGTAATCACGGCTTTGAGAGTCAAAAAAACATACACAAACAAAACCAAATTAAACCCTGCGGCTCGTGATGATACATTGATGTGTAAAGACACAAAACGATCGGTCTGTGCAAGAAACTGAACAGTATTTATATCGTTTTTTACCTCTGATGCACTGCAATGTCTGAACTGTCCTGAGCGCGTTCGCATCTTCTTCTTCAGCCTGCGCGTGAGGCGTCTTCTTCTTCTTCTTGCTTTACGGCGGATTGCAGACTTATAAGTGCATTACCGCCACCTATCTCTCAAATGGACCATTGACACTCCTAATTGAGATTGTAGATAGAGTGTCAATGGTCCATTTGAGAGATAGGTAATGCACTTATAAGTCTTTGGATAAATATCAAATTTTCATTTTTGGGTGAACTATCCCTTTAACTACAGTACATTTTCTATGCAATTAGAATAGATCAGTTGCTTCATACAGGTTCTGACTATGCAGGCAGTCCAGAATGGGACATGGACATGGGAGCAGCCTGACTACAGAGTTGTTTTGAATCATTAGGTAAAAGCCCAGAGGAGGACAGATTGAAGCGGCCAGAGGGAGACGCTCAGAGGCAGAGCTGGATTAATGGCGCTGCCTCGGAGGAGGCTCAGGTACAGTGAGGAGTAATTAAACAAGCTTTAGGAGATGCATTCACCAGTGTGCGTTTTACCTGCTGATTCACGATCCGTCGCCAGTCTACCTGATAAGAGAAATGACACCAGGAGCCATGACTTCCTGCGAACCTGCTTGCCTGAGGGGAAAGAAGATTGATGTATATAATCACAAAATAGATACAGTGAGATTTGCCAAATGAAACAGTACACCCATCAGCCTCATCACCCTCTCATCTAAAAAAAAGAAAAAAAAAAGAAAATAGGTAATAGAGGCATGGTTACATTCTTTATAATATATAATACAGTTTTTTACGATTGTTTACACACTAAAATAAAAATGTCCACACAATTTGCAAAATTCTACTCCAATGAGCAAAACACCTTGTAAGACATTTTGAAGTCAAACCCTCAACAGTGCCCTTTCAAATGCTGTTTACACACAACATATCACACCAGTCATATCTGAGAAAGTAATGGTTCTCTTACAAGCCATACTATCCCAATATCTGGTGATCTGTACAGGAAAAATGTTCTGGTGTTGTACGTTTTTCCATGAGCATAATGCTGCATGCTCACAGAGGGGTAACGTGGGAAGACATATGGATCCAATCAGGAGAGAGGTCCCTTGGGGGTCCGCACATGCTCAGGACCGCTGCAACAAAGGCACTGTCCCTCATGTTTGAAATGGAATGTAGAAAATCCAAGACTTCTTTGAAATGGAAATATTACCCACAATCCTCAAATGAAGGTTTTCATCATTTGGGTCAAACCCACTGGAGAGCTGGTTTGGGAGTTGATTAGAGTCTGTCCGCAGCACTGTCTGGTTAGTTGTTTTTGATCCAGCCAAATTCCATTTTTGAATAATGAAGAACATGACAGACACTTAAAAAAAATCACAGATTTTTCTGATAAATAGCCTTGTATCATATCTATCAAGTTTTCAACCATTGGATATGTGTTGCACCACTAGGTGGTGTTAGTTACCTATTTAAAACAGCTCCTAATCTACAATCCGTGCTGTTGGGATTTTAATTTTCATCAAGAAAACATGTTTCAAGCACATTTTGTAACACTTTTCACAGGGCCCTTTTATTGTTAAAATTGTTTATTCAAATTTAACTAAAACAGTACAACTGAATAAAAACATCAAATACAGAATTTTGAGAAAAATAAAACAGATTATTATTTTTTTATTATACAAATAATCTGTTTAATAATAACCACAATCACAGTGTAATTACAGTTATTTTTGTAATTCCCCTCAAGAGTTTGGGATTTGGAGTTTTGGATCTAACACATGTGTTTTAGAGAATCGTCTTTGTTCATTGCATTGGACTTGGGAAAATGTGAGACAGCCAAAAACCAAACACATTTATACCTCATTATTACGCTCCCTTTTATCTTTCTAGCCATAAACTCAGTGTTTTATAATACAAACAGACAAATTTACAATTTTTAAATTACATCTTTTTTAATTTAGTTAGTTTTTGAGCTTTTTATTGGATCTTTTGGATCATGTGGAATTCATTCATTTAATCTCACATTCCTTCCCGAAAATGACAAATATTTGCAATGTATTTCTTGATGTTGATGCTGCCGTTCTCTGAATGGATGGGTGTGCATGAGCCAAGAGGGTGTCTGTGTGTTTTCAGGTGGGCTCAGATGTATGAACAGGCCTGTGTGAAGCACTGGCAGCCAGTGGAAGGAACTTTTACTCACCTCATGGCTCTTTTACAAGGCTTCTAACTTCAGGACAGGACATGAAGTGCTTTCCCACACTGTACGCCACAATGTCAGCCTTCATAGCGCCTTACTTTGATTGGAGATGAGAAGGACACTAAATTTCGCAGATGGTAAGGTACATTGCTGTCTGTCCCTAAAGGTTGTGTACCTCTCACACAGGGTCACTCTCAAAGATTCAGATTTCCAAACGCTGGCGACAAAGAGCCCATAACTGCGCCGCAGCAGAGCTAGGGAATAAATGGACAGAAAAGTCTTAACAGAAATGCCATTGAGTAAGACTGCCTGGAAATGTCACAATGTAATAAGAGTGTTTGTTATTTGTGGTCTTTCATACAGGCTTGGCAGCACATCTGACGGAACCTTGGAAAATATCTAGATCTGAGCCTTTTGCAGTAATGGCCCTCTTCAGTGCGGTGTCTGCCTCTTTATACCCCCAAGACTCCATCATTGTTCATTGTTTTCTCAGAAGTTAGTTGTATCTGTATGGCACAGTCTGGCATTTCAGAATGTACGCTTACGTTATTACACTTCTAAGGATTTGAAGGAAAAGTCCATAAATTTAACGGAAAAGGCACTGGTGATTTTATGGCATTTTGGATTTGGGTTTGTGGATGGCGTTGCAACTTTTTTTACGTAGGATTTGCCTCATAGACATGTTTTGTGTGGCTCATTATGGAATCGATCTGCTTCCCATTGTGGGTACTAAGCAGTGATAGACATAAAGCTAAAGGCATAAATTGATTTTTATATGATACTTATCATACTTCACTGTGTTAACATAGTTCACATGCAGAACTATGAGTGGAAGTACTGTATATTCCATGGATATTTATTATAAATATAGACCACTTTAAATGATAGTTACTGCGTAGAGGTGTATTATTTTCTAAGCAATCATACTTAAAGGGATAGTTTATGCAAAAATTAAAATATGCTAAAAAAATTCATTTGTTTCTTCATCTGAACAGATTTGGATAAATTTAGCATTACTCTTGCTCACCAATGGATCCTCTGCAGTGAATGGGTGCCGTCAGAATGAGAGTCCAAACAGCTGCTAAAAACATCACAATAATCCACAAGTAATCCACACCACTGCACTGTCTATCAATCAATATCTATTGTTTATTGGAAACAAAACCATCATTAAGGTGTTTTAACTATAACAATTATGTCCATAATCCCATAAAACCTGGCACATGAGTCATATCTAGAGACCAGATTATCATAGAAACTTGAAGTGGACTAGTAAACAATCACCTAGCAACCACTTTACCACTCATGGCAGCGAGTATATATATCTATATAATAAAGATATGTACAGTATTGTATTGTATCAATAAAGTCATTATTACCTTCTCTCTACGTATATGCTATGCCTCAGTGCTCAAGACTATTTGCATCAGTATTTGCATAATATAAATTTGCCTGTGCAACATTCAAATTTAGTTTAGTTTTGTATCTATATAAACTTTCATTTTTTTATACTCCAGTTATTGAAGTGTGATGTAGGTGCTTTGATTTTCTAAGCAGAAATTTGTCATTACATTCAACAGTACACTTAACCATATTTCAAATAAATAATTATAGTTTGCATGATAGGACTAGGTGTTATGATCCCAATATTCAGCACCATTTAGCCACAACATAGAACATTTTCTCCTTCGCCGAGACGCAGCTATTGTTACGCTCTGATTTTGGTTCAGCAAGAATCCGGGATCATGGCCTAATCCATGTCTGTGATTCTTGCCTCAATATCCAATAATCAGTCGTGAATTTACAATTGCTTTATGCGTGACTGGGAAACAATAAGAAAAAGGACTATGGAAAGATGGATAGATGAGGACGGTACAATTCTTCACTGCAGTCATCGGGTGGGGATCCTTGACGTTTTGATATCTTATGCTGTACACGATGTGTACTTATCTTTCATGGATGTTGCCAGTGAGACACCTTATCCGATGTCCATCAGATCCCAGTTTCTGTGCGAACTTTAGCCTGGGTGAAAGATGCCTTTTGTTGAGGTGATGTTGCCAATGACCTTTGTATGGTGTTTCCACCAATGCAACACATCATCAGTTGTGAAAAAAAACATTACATGTGAAGAAACTTAAATGGGTCAATGAAACACTCATATACATTTAAACTACAATTCATTTTTATTTTATTGTAAATAACATGTAAGTAACATGCAATTAAGTGTCCGAATACATGACATTCATTTCACACTTGAGTATATTATTTTAAAGTATATTATTTATACAAAACTTGCTATTTAAAAGGGCATAAATGTTTAATGTGCACTAGTGAGAGCAGAAGATTTTACTTTAAAATAATTGTTTTTGTCCAGACATGATTTTTATGAGAATTATATATATTGTTTGCATCACATTAAAAAAAATATGGGGGCAAATTGTGTCATGAAAATTATTTGTAATAGTCCTAAAAATAGGTTTTATTCTTTTGACTTTTCGGTGTGATATGACTCAGACTTTAGAGTCACCCAATGGTGTAAGAAACCACAGTGTGAATAAGCATCAAGATCAAATGTATACGCTGTTATAACAAGATCACCTCAGTGACCACAAACAGAACAAACAAATCAGCTCTGGCATCATTTCTGATACACATTGAAATCCACAGAGCATATTTGCCATGCTTTGGGGAAACATCTCAAATTTCCTCTAATTTCATAAACAGCCACTAGGTGTCATCCTATGGACACAGATTCTGTGAGCGACTTCAAAATGTTTTCTATGAGGCTGAAGGTTGTGTCCACGCACGTTTTGTCTGTTCAACCCACAGTTCCCTGTTGGAAGACCCATTCTGATGATATATTTTCTGTATTTGTCGATGATGAGGCTGAAGATTATTTTTGTCTGTGCTAATGCGAGGACTGTCTTCATGCTCACACACTATAATTAATTATTTTTGGTCTAAATGGTCATTGTGGTGGTTCATGATTCATTTTACCCTGTGAAGGTGAAAATGAATCCTTCTGTACATTCTGCATTTTAATCCAAAAGACCTCATGAAATTGCTGGACAAATGTAGTTTTTATTTTGTACCCGATATTGCTAGTCAGATATAGATGGTAGCCTAATAAAAGAGTATTTTAGTGGACAAAAACTTGTAAGCAGTTATAAATATTGATCGGGAGTCAACATTATATTTAGTTTATTTTCCCTAGATAAGAAAACTGTACATTTTAAAATGTGAATACCTGCTAAAAGATTACTTTTAGTTTTAGTACTACATTAGCATATGTTAGCCTCAAAGCTAACAGGCTTGAACTAAAATCTGTCGAGGTGTAAACTACACTAAGTGACCCAGCCCTGTTGAAAAAAACCAGCATATGCTGTTTTTTTCAACAGGGACACTCAGTATTTTCCATCGTAGTCAGGCTGTTCTTACATTATGAGCCATTTCCTCTTTCAATACAGGTTTAATTCTTTATACCAAAGGTGAGATAATAGGAATTTCAAACAGAGTAATTCGTTCTCATAAAGCAGGCCTACTTTTCCTCATCTCCTCTTGGACACGTGTCCTGTTCATATTGTCTGTCCCTGAGAGTGGGAAGCATGTGACGAGAGTCTTTTCACCCAGCTGAAGTCATCAACGGGTTGGCAATTGCAATAACATTAATGGTCAAGAAAGGAAGAAGGAACAAATTGAATGATTGTTCTGTAAATCGTGTTAAGCTTACCATGTGTTTTATGTTCTGTGTGTTATACGGGTGTCATTTGAAAGGGCTTTTACTCACATACATTATTAGCTTCTTTCTCTTTTTTTTGTCACATTACAAATAACCTTCAACCAAACTTCCCAGCATCATATCATGGCCATATTATGTTATTTAAACTCAAAACACAACAGAGATGTCTGTGTCACATTAAAAGTCCATATTAATTAGGTAGGCCTACATGAGCTTGACAGCAATTAAATAAAAGGAAAAAGGGAACTCACACACTATGCCAAGTGGGAAAAGAATTTTTGACCTGAATAAAATATGCTGTAGCATTTCTGTCCTGGTATAAAGTGTGCATGTTAAGAACATGTTCACCAGTTTGAATGTGAAATGTCTCTCCAAGCTTTTTAATGACTGTGTGATTATACTGTATATCTCAGATGTATGAGTAATTCCTACTGATGACTGCTCTCTATATGTTAAAAGGGTCATTTTGAAATACAACATTTGTCTCTAATGATCAGTCTTAAGGTGTTAGACCTGAGCCATACAACAATGTCAGTTTTTTTTTATGCCAGTTAGTCAGTTTGTAATTAATGACGATTTTAACTTTTAAGGTAAAGCCACTTCACGAATATGGTCTGAGTTAAAAGATATGCAACGCGACAAAACCATTCTCTAGTACATATGTCTGATGCAATAATATAGCTAATAATTTTCTTCAAATTTTTCTAATTTGTGTGTGAGGTGCATTGAGAGCCAACGTTTAGGTGGGTACATTTACAAGTGTCCTCCTAACTTCTGGCACCATTCTCGCAACCATCATTGCCATATTTTTAGGGCCCCATGCCAAGTGGACACTTCAACTGTGTCCCATGCTGAGAAGTTTTCGCCTGGTCGCAGAGAGCCCATCTCATCTCTGAAGAGGATATTGGGTAATTATCATTAGTGTGCCTAATTGGAGGTGAACTAGTGCAAAAAAGGCCAACGTTCGTCATATATCTGCTGCCAATGTCCCAAGTACCCACTGAAGTCAGTGAGATAAGTGGCCTGGCAGTGTTTCTATATGACTGTTTTAACGACACATACTTGATGAGCATGTGAACCACCAGCTAATGATATGGTCTTATATGACGCAAGTGAAACAGCAGAAATCTCTTGCTTAGATGCTGTAGTGTTTGAACAAGCCTCAGTATTTCAGCTTGTATATCATGCAAAGGCAGGTTTTGTGAACTCCTTAACTGTCCTCTCAAATAAAGATAAAAAGCCCAAAATATTATGTTTTTATATACACACATTTTTATATAGTTATATAATAATAATAATAATTATTATTAATTTATATACAAAAACTCCATTTATTTGCTCCAGTTATTATAGACTTGACATAAATTAACTTTTTGTTTTATTTGAAAACATCCACTTCCTGCTTTATATTTACATAGTCTTTCAACTGGTTACTTGTCTGCTCTGAGCTTGGCCTAAACAGTTGTAAATATGTCATTTAACAAAACAGACTGGATATATTGTGGCTGTTTTACAATAAGCAGCTTCCTGTGATATGTGGCACCTGTTCTTGACATTTTTAATGTTACTAAAACTGTGAACGTTTTCAATTCAAGAACTTTTTGTATGATGTGGAATACTTTTTAATGATGTAACTGCTTGATAAATGTTCACATCTGGAGCAGGTAATGTAATTTCCCCAAAAAAGACTTGGTGTGATTAGCATCTTTGTTTCTGCTTCACATACATGCACTTTTCTCCACCATACTGGCAGCATTTCAAATAAGCACACTGTCATTGTGTAATATTCTGTGTGATCTATTGCGTTTGCTTTATTTGAGCAGCAGTTTTCCTCTGTTTTCCCTTAGCTAATCCACAATAAACAGCCGTCTAAACAGACAAGCAGAACAGAGGATGGCTCTCAGAGCAGGGACTGACACAAAGGCACTGTGCCAGGGAAAATAAATGGCTTGAGATGTGGCGTGCTTTCTGACAGAAGGGTCAAATCTGCCCCTCGCCCTTAGAGATGCACAGCACCAAAGTCCAGAGAGGATGACCATTAGACATGCACACTTATGAAATGTGTCATGAGTTAGTCCTTTATTAAATGGTTGGATAAGCTGATGTACCTTTTGCCGTTACATGCTCTCACAGTGAATAATGTAGGTATTGAGCCATATGAGCTGTTGTCTTCACATGTACTATTGTAGATCTTAAAATGTTCCCTCTTGTGGTTTTCCAATAAGGCTCACTGGAAAAATGCATCTTTATACATTTTTGCAAAACTGACATGAAATCTAGTGCAGTAAAACACCAACAACCTTTATGATTAGAGGCAGATTCTTAATTAATAAAGATTTATTTTCATGTGGTGTCTTGCACAATACTATATTATGACCTCAAAACATTTGACCTTAGTGCTTTATTTGTAAACAAATGCATTTTGATGTTTGCATCGCATGACCAGCTCTATATGTATAGCTTTTCAGACATAGTAAACTTGCTCAGTAGCTCACCCGGTAGAGTAATGAACTTGAAATGTGGAGCGCTTGGATATGAGTCTTGTGAAACATGAGTCACAACACTCGATAAAAGATTTCAAAGACTTGTAGAATCCAGCTAAAATTCATCTGTCACTTGTTGATTTGCTAGTAATAAATGACTTGCAGTAGTTGATTTGTTCCATTTGTTAGGCTGCTAAATCATACTTTAGTTGCTGTTTATGCATTTACAAACTTTATAGGTTACTTTTGAGAGATAAACACATTTAATAGTGTGTTTGTTTTGGGTCTTAAAACAAATCCAGCTGAGAATCAACAGGTAGCACAGACATGCTCTTGATATATGTTTAGCTCTGTACACCTCTACTCTAACTCTAACACCTAGTCATAATGTTGAGCATGTAACAACATCATACTTTTGAAGAGTTCTGCCCCTCATATTATATGTCAATTTCTTTCTTTCTCACAGATTAAAAATCCTTTCAAAAGTTTCATAATGTGCCAGATATGCCATTACGTACCGTTAGCATTGCAGCTCAATCGTTATGCAAGAGATCTGATGTAGTAAGTAAAAATGTGGAAGACAAATGACAGTTTTTGAGAAAGAAACATACGAAGAACTCTGCGGAAAGAAATCACCTCGGGGATAACAGCAGTCACCCGTTAAGAAACAGCCCAGTTTCCTGCATATACCCAGTGGACTAAAGGACACGTCTGGGGTAGGACAACATATTCTCTCACACTATTGCTTAACACAGATATCATGCTAAAGCATTGGACATATAGCCTTTACTGAATCTCTGGGTTAATTTATGGTTTACATATTTTCATGACTTGTCCTTGCATAGGCCAACAAGGCCCTTCAAATACTTTTACACTGCATTATTAATGAAGCACCACTATCACTATTGCTCATACAAAGTATTTAACTTGTAACTGCCCTTGTGAAAAAAGTACACTTTAACATACTTGATAAAAAAAAATACGAAAAATAAATTATTATACATTATATATATTATAAAAGAATATACTTAAGTGTGAACTGGATGTAATGTTTTCAGACACTTTATTGTGTGTTATTTACATTTGAATGAAAATGTATTAAAGATTTAAATACAATTAGTTTAACTTATAATAGTGTTTTTGACCCACTAATGCAGGACATAAGTACATCTTTTTATGTAATTTCATAATTACTTCTATTATCTTTGCAAAATGGTTCAAGCGTATTGCTGAATGTACTGCCAAGCATGTATTACAAACTAAAATATATTGTAATATCATTTCTATTGAAACTTGTGTCATGTATTTAAATATATTTGTAATTACAAATTAATAATTATAATAATTATTATTAGTAGTAGTAGTAGTAATATTCGTATTATTATTTAATTTTAATTTTATTATTATTTTTTTTTTTTGAGTACAAAGAGTAAAAGTGCACTTAGGTGTGATAAGAAACATAGTCTAGAAAGTGTACTATCTATATAATAAGTACACTTTATTTCATTATTTAATTTAATTATAATACTATTATATTATCTGCCAGTACAGTTTTTTAATTATATACTTTGAACATTTGAAAAACACTGCAAATGCACATTCAATACACTTGGGCACAATTCTTTTTCAGAACTAAATAAATATTTTTAAAGAAATTATTTTGTCTTTCTTTGCAATTTCACTACAGTCAGCGCTCATCGCTATTTGAAATATTTCTAAATAATTCCATATTAAACATCATAAATTTTATGCTTGGAAGGTTTTAGGTGGAATTTAAGGGGGTTTCGTGCTGGTAATTTTGCTCTAGTAATATAAAGCAAACAGTTTATAGGAAGTACTGTGTATAGTAAGTATGTCTTTTATAGACTAATGTTGTCAAGCATGTCAATTGCATCCTGTTTGAAAAATGAATTAAGAGTTGTTGTTTTGTTTTATTTTTGCTTTTGCCACAGGTAACACAACATTGTGATATAGTATCCCCAATGACAGATCAAATAGGCTTACAAACGGTCTCAGAAGACTTGAGAAAACAACACTCATATATCAAACTCCCATTTGGGGGAGGATCAAACCATTTTGTCATGGAAAAAAAAGTCAGCCTGCCTCCACTGCCCTGTGCACCCACCTCCACATTGAAGAAACCGTGGCCTGATGAATGGGGCTACTTTCACTACTGCAGTGGTCTAAGGTGGAACGAACACTCATCTTAGTACAATGACAAAACTCCATCAGAAACACAGAAAGTCATTTTGCCTGAGATAGATGCGACAGTTAGTCTTGCTACAAGCAGTTTCCACCTGACTGACTTAGTGCTCGGGCCTGATGAATGTGAAGACAGTTCAAACTTCAGCTGTTTACAAGGTGGTGAGGAGAGCATTTTCTCAAGCTTACTGTTTGAACTGAATGTAGGAAGTAGCTTGTAGAACTACAATTCAAATGTACATGTAAGGAAATATAATTAAAATAAACTGAAACTCAAAGAACAGATAAAGAACATGATAGAACGATAGATAGACTTTTAAATTTAATAAATAAAAACACTTTTGTAGACGAGGGTAGAAGAACATTTCATTTCCCAGAATACATTACCTGTGTTGAAATTCTTTGAATTACAATTCCATAAATTCCAAAAATCCAATTGAACTTCCTGCGGGGTGAAAGAATAATCTCAAATCATGTAGTATTTTTACTTATAGGACATTCTTCATTTGTGATGGCAAGTGGTGTCCCTCTACTTAAAAAACAATAAATCATAAAATATTTGCATATTTGTATTCATTTTCACGTGTAACAAAATTTGCACGTTCCTGCCGTACATCAACGTGACATGCTGGGATGTAATTGCAACAACATTTTCAAATGAAGTGGTTATATTGTGAATATAGATTTCATTTAACATGTAGGCCTACAATTTAAGGAAACTGTTTGAAAAGCATGTTATTATATTTTAAGAACAAATTGTGACCCCCAACTTCATGTCTGTGCTGTTTCCACAATGGATGTTGGCCGTCTAAGAAAAGGGGGAAGTGTAAATGTCATTGCTGGTCATGGTTGATCTGAGGGGTGCATGGTGAGTACAAATTTGACATGCTTAAATCTACATTTTGATAAATGTAATATTATTCATATTTCCAAAATCTCCTATGATCTTCAAATTATCACAGTGCCAGTCCCAAATTTAGAAAAGTCTGCATTTAAGCTAATTTGTCTGTGGTGTTACTGTCTCTCTTGGCAGAAATAGCGGTAACACCACAGACATAAGAAGTCAGCACCAATATTTGACTAAAATAATTGTAAAATCAAAATGCCCTTAAAGGAATAGTTTGCCTAAAAATGATAATTGGCTGAAAATGTACTCACTCTCATTTAAGATGTAGATAAGTTTGTTTCTTCATCAGAACGGATTAGGAGAAATGTACCATTTCATCACTCTGCAGTGAATGGGTGCCGTCAGAATGAGAGTCCAAACAGCCGCTAAAAACATCACAATAATCCACAAGTAAACCACATGACTCCAATCGATCAATAAATGTTTTGTGAAGTGAAAAGCTTCATGTTTGTAAGAAACAAATCCATCATTAAGGTGTTTTAACTAAATCAAAAATGTCTCCAAATCTGTTCCGATGAAAAAACAAACTCGTCTAAATCTTGGATGGCCTGAGGGTGAGTTAATTTTAATTTTGGGGTGAACTATTACTATAAACTTCAATTTTACTTAATATAGCATATTAAACTAATTTTAAATCCATGTCAATACATTTTAATATTAAAAAAATTTGAACTTCTGTCTCTCAAGACTCTCAAGTCTCTCTGGATGAACTCTATGAACCACCTAGAACAACCTATAACAGCCACATAGCAACTATACTGAACACCTTAGCATTAATGAGCACACACAAGCACCACTAATGTCTTCAGTAATCTTAACAATGTAGTTGAGTGCATAGTTCCCCATTGGAGCATAGAGCAAAAGGTTAACCAGTTACTTCTGCTGTCAAAGTTTGACTCTATTTGTTCCAATGTATAATAGGAATCCTTCTTTGTTTGATTTCCTTTGCATCCTTTTGTATCTACCATTAGTCACTCTTCACCTTTCATATAAAACAACCCGTTCATTTTAGGTAAATGTGCAAGTGCATAAAAAGGGCGAAATTAAAATTAAAGGGCAACTTTTGACCTTTCATAGAAAGGATTTTGGCAGACACGTTTCATATCCTTATTTTGAGGTCTGTGGATTCCCCTAACAGACCTTAGCCTTTGTACTGAGATCTTCACCCCTGCACTAACCTCTAGAGTGAGATAGGGTCTATCTATCTCACTTTCTCTCTTTTCATTTGAGTCTTATGGGGGGAAGAATATGCCTGTTCCACAATACTATTTTTACAGATCTTTGTGTGCAGAGCTTCTGCATTGTGAGGCATCAAATGAAAGAAGTGAAATCTCAGCACAAATAGTTGTGAAACAGATACAGTCTGGCTTCACAACCTTAAATTTGTTTGCCCAATGGATAGAACACACTATGACAGTTGACATAAAGACATGAAAATGTCATGACTTTAAAAGGCTAATTCTTGTTGCCTCCTAATACTGTATGAGCTGCCCTCTGATAAAATACTTCATATCTCAATATTTCATGTCCATTTATTTATCTATTTAGTTCTTTTATTGTTTAAGAAGCAGCATAATGAGAAGGATTATGTCAGTCATACACGAGCAAAAGTTGTGTATAAAGAGTTTAAATATGAAAAAATAATAATTACGATTTTTTTAAACGTTTTTTGAAAGTCCAGGTCCAAGTCCAAAGTTTTTTTTTTTTTTGAAGGCTACATTTATTTTATTAAAATACAGTAAAACACTAATATTGTGAAATATTATTACAATTTAAAAGAACTTATTTCTATTTTAATATATTTTAAAATGTAATGTATTCCTACAATGGCAAAGCTGCATTTTCATCATCATTACTCCAGTCTTTAATGTCACATGATCCTTCAGAAATCATTCTAATATGCTGACTTTCAAAAACATTAAACATTCCTCTTTTTTTGACCAGAAGTGAGTTTAACTTTCAATAATGATTGAAAGCCTGTACATTATGTCTTACAAAAACTATTATTATGAAACGAAATTATGAAAACCAACAAAACATACAGTAAACTGTTTTCTTTTTAAAGATTTATATTACTGTATATAATCTATGATAGCAACATTTACAGAAACAATAAACCCTTGCAGGGTGGATTCAACACAATAATTAGACAACATAAATTATATGAGTATAGTAATTATGCAATATGGACATGCATTATTGTGAATATGATGCACGTTCACATATATAATATATAGCAATCACCATTCGATACTGGAAAGTGTTTTATAATGAGCCTTAGGTAGAGAGATTGACAGATGGATGTTGCATTATAAACTAATTGCCCAAATGGTCGAAAGGATTTCAAATCAGCCGCATGGGGAAACCTGTTTTTGAATTTCATTCCAGTGAAAGTTCAAATGCAAGTTCTTGTTTTTAGGATGGTATTAATGTATCTTTTTAGCAAAGACGGGAAATGATTCATCACTTTAACCTTTTCTTCATAAGGTATTTGTGACACTATTATTATTAATATTTCATTTTTATTCGAGTCACGAAGCACGGACTATTACATTGTCAGCTCCCTGGTAAACATCCATTATTCCTTTCCACACACTCTCACACACTCACAGGATCGACAGCTTTTGTCAGAAGGAGGAAGTAAAATCTCACGAGCTGACATGTCACTGTACATCCTCCATTCCATACCGAGAAATTTCCCAATCTGGGATATGAATACAATGCAGGGAAATGCAAGGAATGCCTCTCAATGTCATGGAGGAATCAGCGGCTCTGAGCGGCTGTCACCTCCAGGAGCTCTGGATGGAAGGCCACTGGCGAGGGTAGCATGCCCAGCAGACGTGAACCGCCAACTGGATGAGGTACCTCATACGAAGGGCCCGCTTCTATCTTGATCCTCAACAATAACAGGGGGACAGGACAAGGCCATCAGTCTCCATTACGGAGACACTGTTTTCTCTCAAATTACCCTCTCTGTCGTGTTCTCCGCAGCATCTATAGGAGCGGCTGTCTCGTGCATCATCTCACTCACAAAGCTTGAAAGCCCCCTGGAGGGGAGAGAGAGCTCCTTCCTGCCCCGCTGGCCCCTCCTCGCATGTCCGTCCACCTTGACAGGGACAGTCTCTGCCGACAAGGGGGGAAATTAGCATAGCAATGGAGACCCTCTCAGGGCTGACAGGGGCGGACATTGTAAGCGACTCTGCGGCCGCCCACCCCCCAGCCTCATTCCTACCCCAACTGCAACTGAGACCCTCTTAACAAGTCCCAGATGAAAGCGGGACTGCCGACTCACCTTAAAGACCTACCTATGGGTCATGCTGACACAAAAAGTGCAGGTGACCGCCTGCATACAGTGTTTGGAGACTGTGCATTTCCGCATGTTTTTCAATGAAAACAAACACAGAGCAGAGCGAATCAGCAGCGTCACTTTGACGTAACAACACAGATGGATCAACACGTAGTCTACAACATCCAATAGGTGTACTGACGCAGGTGCTTGGATTCAGTGTGTTTATATTTTGTCTGGCTCAGAGAGTCTCAATAGCTGCACTTTTCACTCATCCACCAAGAACAGCACTTCAGTGCATTTATAATAAGGAGATAATATTATCATCTCCAGATGAATGATCTCTTATGAATAATATCATGTTATTATATGCATTAATATCACAAAGCAATAAACTTGAAATTGCCAACGTGATTTTCCACTGGTATAAGTACAAAAAAATGCAGTTGTTTTGGATTTATCATGTCATTCTCTTTAAATGTATCATTATCATTAACTCTGAATAAAGCTTTGTTCAACAAGACTGGCATTTGGGACTGACAATTGTGTGAGTTAAATTTCAATCATTTCCATTATAGACTTACATATTTGTTAGAAAACGAACAGAAAACTGTAAACCAATTCTAGTACATACTATACAAAACCATTTGGTACAAAAATCATACACACATACATATACATATATACAAAGATGCAGAAATACATACTGTACATGCTTACGAAAAGTTGCATTTATTTGATCAAAAATACAGTGAAAACAATAATTATCAAATATTATTACAATTTAACAGAACTGGGTTTTTTTATACATATATTTAAAAATGTCATTTATTCCTGTGATCATTACTCCAGTCTTCAGTGTCACATGATCCTTCAGAAAAAAATTCTAATATGCTGATTTTCTGCTCAAGAAACAATTTTTATTATTATCAATATTGAAAACAATCGTGTTGCTTCAAATTTTTTTGTGGAATCTTGTACTTTTTTAAGATTCTGAATAGAAAGTTTAAAAAAGCAGCATTTATTTAAAAACAGAAATCTTTTATAACAATATATAAATGTCTTTACTGTCACTTTTGATCAGTTTAATGCTTTTCTTGCTGAATAAAGGTCTTAATTTCCAGATTGCCACGACAACATCACCCCTATAGCCTTTTGCAAGGGTGAAATATCTGCTGTCTTCATATGATTGAACTGTGTAGAACTCTTCTTGATGACACGTGGTCTCTGTATTAACCTCTCGATTACTGCCCTCTGTGTCTCTCTCTGAGTAAGACTTTCCCAATGCTTTCTCCTGAAGAAGCATCAGCTCATTGAACCAGCAAGTGTTTGTTCACATCTTGTCTAGCAGAGCCTTCATCAGCCCTCATCCTTTCTACTTCAGAGTGTATTTGAGAACTGTTTCAATTGACAGACCAAGTGTGAAAGACAGCAAACGACTTTAGTTATATATTGGGTCATTGTTTCAGGACCTGTTGCCCAAAACCCACAGCTTCTGTAAATAGTTCCATTTTGAGACAATGACAGCATTAGTTGTAGTTGATGTCTGTTTTTCTTTTTAAGTCTGTCTGTGTGTGTGTGTGTGTGTGTGTGTGTGTGTGTGTGTTTGTTCACAAAACATTTTGTATCCTTGTTTTATCCACTGTGATTAAGTATGTAAGTTTGCATATTGGAATACTGGATGGAGACTAGAAGAATTTAGTCTTTGGAAGAATCACAGGACATGAGTTTTGGTAAAACAAATAATGTTCAATTGTTTAACTTGTTTCAGTTTAATAGTCAAAACTGTTTTTCTCATTATAAGTCAATGACCCTTGATCATCAGACAGCAGTGAATACTGACCCTTGTCATTGAGAAAATTGTTTGCCATTGAGATATAAAACAAAATAGACATTTTTTAGCAGACAAATGTCCCAGATATGCAAATTGCACATGCAAAATTACATTAAAGAAGTTTGATATGTTGAAGGTTCCCAGTCAACAAAAATAGTCAACAAAAGTATTATAAGAACGTTTTGCTAACATCCCCACTGTTATGAAAGTTCCTATTAAGTTACAAGTAGTAACATTAAAAAAAGAAAGAAAAAAATACATTTTTTAGAGTTCCATGAACAATGTCAAGTCAAGTCACTTTTATTTATATAGCGCTGTATACAATACAGATTGTGTCAAAGCAGCTTTACAGTGTTAAACAGGAAAACAATGTTTCAATAATGCAATCAAAATTATATTCTGCTGTAAAGCAGCTCTAAAAAGATGACAATAGTAAACAGTCAATTTTTCCAGTTTAATGTCAGTTTATTGTTGATTCAGTGATGTCATCATCTGGCTCATTTCAGTTCTAATCCAACAGTGTATGTGCTTAACTGCATTTATAACTTTAAGACAACCTTGCCAGAATGTTAGCCAGAGTTCTGAGAACGTTCCCTGGTAGATAGGTTATTGGCTTTGATGGTTTCATGAAGAAATATCCATGGAAACTTTCCATTGCACAAAAAGTTCTTTTTGACAGAAAAAAGTTCCTTTGATTTTTTAAATGTTCTTTTATGGTTCTTTTAAGAACTATTCACTGAAAGCTTCTTTAGGAAACCAAAAAGGTCCTTCTATGTCATCGCTGCAAAAAAAGGGTATACATTTTTAAGAGTGTACTTAATACTGAGGACAAAATTAAATGGACAGTTTTTTCTACTACCATTTGCCAATAGACAATAGAAAACAGACGCATGCCAAATGATTTCAACATTTGATTCCGTGTTGCATTGGGGCTGGTGTAAATGTGACACACATGTGAAAACATGTTCTGCTTTTGATCTTGTGAATCAGCTGTGTATCTGGAATCTTATTTAATAAAGCAATGACAAAGAATTCTTACGCATGTACTGCCTGCATGACAGCCCCTCATTCACAGACTTTACACATAATCAAAGCAATGCATGAAACAGAAGAGATCCTTCTTCACGTAAAGAACAACAACATTTTCACTGGCCTCTGTCTCTTAACCATGCAGATATTTTCCAAACAGCCAAACCATGAATTTTTATGATCTGAGGGAATAGCTGGCATATCTAAAAACAGTAACTGCTTCAGTATCCTCAAGAAATCAATGGGGTCTCATTTGTGAAGGCATAAAAGACTCACCACTGACAAAGGCATGCATGTACCACCAATCATAACAGAACAGATGGCAGATTGAGCACAACAATGGGGACGTTCACCACAAGATGTCGGAGCAATTAGAAAGTCTTATTGTCCTCTGCTCTGCTCATTCAGGATTCTTGGCTAGTATTACCAGAGATGCATGAACTCCATTCTATCTGACCTCTATGCAATGTTAGTCATGCACATTCTAAGCATCGGCGAATAATGTTGCCTTTATCTGCCCTGGACTTTAGCTGTTGAGAATGATTGCATCTCGCTTGGAAAAACTTGCTTATTCTGAGCTAACATACACATACAAGTCGGCGGAATTATTTATAACAGTAAAGGGATTGTGAGACAACTATGTAAGTCTTCTACCATGAGAAAGGTTTCTCTACAGAGTTTAAGAGATGAATTCATATCTGAAGGCATTGTTGATTCATTCGACTTAGAGTGAGTTACAGTTTTGAAATGGACTCGAAAATTTCGACCTTTTGGCCCAAACCACATAACCATAAACTAAATATTTATATTGTTAAATAAAACAAGTCAACAGTAACAAAAATCAGACAAAGAGAAATCTATGTACAGTATAGGACCACAATAACTAATTTAACCATCATTTAGTCATTGCACTGAAATCACAGATTACTTCCCAATTGTATCAACTGCAAAAACAGAAATATGCAAAATAATGAATTTACTGGCAATCTGCAGTGATTAAATAATATAACAATTTATTTTATGCAATCATCTAAATGTAATAAAGATCTTTTGCCACTGGCCTGCAGAAGTAGTCCTCTACTGTGTGCAAATCATTCAACAAACACGGTGAGTCATGGCTTCTCCACGGTGAGTCATGGTCTAGTGTAGCCTTCTCTGTCAGCGGCGAGGGATTCACATGTGATAAATGCAGGGAAATAGTTAGGCTGACAGAGAGGATTTCAGAACCAGAGACACAAATCCAAACTTTAATTGAGGATAATAAGAATGTGAGGGCCTTAGATACGGATTTGGATGTGACTAGCTTAGCGAGACCTGTACATTGTTTGGTTCCGGTTGCAGAGCCCCCGCAGCAGGGAGACTGGGTGATTGTGAGGCGGCATAGTTGCGGGACAAAATGCCGCTCTTCCATTCTGATCAAAACATTAAACAGGTTCTCCCCACTCAGTGACGCACCCACTGAGAAACCTGATGAACGTGCCCTAGTAATTGGCAATTCTATTGTATATAACGTGAAAATAGAGACACCATCCACCATAGTGCAATGTTGAGCCAAGAGCCAGAGCACCTGACATCTTGGCAAATTAAAAGTGCCGGCTAATGCTAAACATAAATTCAATAAGATTGTTATTCACGTCGGCACTAATGATGTTTGACTTTGCCAATTGTAGATCACTAAAAATAACATTAAAGAGGTGTGTGAACTTGCAAGTATGATGATATAATAACATAGGTTTCATACACAATTAGACAAGTTTTTGGGGCAGACCTGACCTGTTGAAAAGAGATGGTCTTCATCCCTCCAGGGGTGGTGCCACTCTTCTCTCTAGAAATATGGCACATAGTCTTATAATGTATACTTGACTAACTGGGACCCAAGTCAGGCAGCAGACAGACTGGCTAAATCGACCGTCTACTAGCCGCCTCACGTCACAGAAGTCAGTTCATTCTCAGCACATAGAGACTCTTTCACCTAAATATCATACTACAGAGACTGTGTCTGTTCCCTGAACTAATACAAAAAAACATCCAAACCAATTTAAGGGTAAAAATTGAATTGATGTTCAACAAACAAAAAACAGATATAATACAGATAGACAAATGATAAAGCTTGGCTTAATGAATATTAGATCCCTTTCTACGAAAGCACTTTTTGTAAATGATATGATAACAGATCATAACCTAGATGTGATCTGTTTGACAGAAACCTGGCTAAAACCAGACGATTACATTTCTTTAAATGAGTCTACCCCCCAAGATTACTGTTATAGACACGAGCCGCGGTCAAAAGGTAAAGGGGAAGTGTTGCTACAATTTATAGTAATATTTTCAGTATTTCTCAGAGCTCTGGTTTCAAGTATAATTTGTTTGAAGTAATGGTGCTACATTATCTAGAGAAATAAGTGTTGATGATTAAACCCCTGTGACATTTTACCTGTCTACTGTATACAGGCCACCAGGGCACCATATAGATTTTATCAAAGAATTTGCTGATTTTCTATCTAACTTAGTGCTGACTGCATATAAAGTCTTAATTGTTGGTGATTTTAAAATCCATGTTGATAATGGAAAAGATGCATTGGGATCAGCTTTTATAGACATTCTGAACTCTATAGGGGTCAGACAACACGTGTAAGGGCCTACTCATTGTCATAATCATACTTTAGATTTAATACTATCACATGGACTTGATGTTAATGACATTGAAATTCTGCAGCAGAGTGATGATATCTCAGATCATTATCTAGTCTTGTGTATACTCCATATAGCTAAAGCTGCAAACTCAACTCCTTGTTACAAATATTAACCATCACTTCTACAACAAAAGACTGCTTTGTATATAATCTTCCCGACTTGTCTCAATTGTTTAGCAAATCCAATAGCTCAGAAAAACTTGATGTTGTAACAAAAACTATGGACTCTCTCTTTTCTAGCTCTTTAGATACGGTTGGTCCTTTACGCTTAAAGAAGATTAAGGAAAACAGTCCGACACCGTGGTATAACCAGCACACTCGCGCCTTAAAGAGAGCAGCCCGGAAAATGGAGCGCAGCTGGAAGAAAACAAAACTAGAGGAATTTCGTATTGCATGGGGGGAAAGTACAATTCCATTCATTCTCTGCTATAGGAGAGGAAGAATTGTATAAACTTGTCAAATCATCAAAACCAACAACATACATGTTAGTTCCCTTTCAGTCGTCACTCTCGATGTCACGTCGGTAATGACCGACGAATTGGGATCTCGCTTAGAGAGACCAATCCACTTAGAGTGTAAACTAAACGACCCAATTCATATGGGCAAGCGATGATTGCATCCAGCTGCCGCTGATCGCAGCGCGAGTATAACTAGGCAGCAGGTGCAACACATACTCAGCTGTTTGCTTAGGAGCCGAGCGATCACAACGTTTTGCTCCTGACTACTCTACTGAGAAAATAAGACTGAACGAGTTCAGCGCGCTCTTTGGAGCTCTTGGTGTTGGCGGTACGGCGCTTCAGTGGTGGTGGTTTCCCGTGTCAAGTGGGTTGTACACATCAGGCTGCACTACACCCTGTTTGTGTTGCAGGCAGCCATCTCCCCTGTGTGCTTCAGCACGCTAAAAGAGCTTTTTCCCTAAAAGAGCATTCACGGGTGCGTCTTTTTAAAGATCATCACCGATGTATCACCTGTGATGGCAACCGTGTATCACCCGTTCATCAGGTATCACCCGTGCGTTTCTGGATGCGGTCGTTACCTGGTGTTGGGTGATGTCACGATCGCTGCTTCATGTGTCTGGGCATCTAAAGCTGCAAACTCAACTCCTTGTTACAAATATTAACCATCACTTCTACAACAAAAGACTGCTTTGTATATAATCTTCCCGACTTGTCTCAATTGTTTAGCAAATCCAATAGCTCAGAAAAACTTGATGTTGTAACAAAAACTATGGACTCTCTCTTTTCTAGCTCTTTAGATACGGTTGGTCCTTTACGCTTAAAGAAGATTAAGGAAAACAGTCCGACACCGTGGTATAACCAGAACACTCGCGCCTTAAAGAGAGCAGCCCGGAAAATGGAGCGCAGCTGGAAGAAAACAAAACTAGAGGAATTTCGTATTGCATGGGGGGAAAGTACAATTCCATTCATTCTCTGCTATAGGAGAGGAAGAATTTTATAAACTTGTCAAATCATCAAAACCAACAACATACATGTTAGTTCCCTTTCAGTCGTCACTCTCGATGTCACGTCGGTAATGACCGACGAATTGGGATCTCGCTTAGAGAGACCAATCCACTTAGAGTGTAAACTAAACGACCCAATTCATATGGGCAAGCGATGATTGCATCCAGCTGCCGCTGATCGCAGCGCGAGTATAACTAGGCAGCAGGTGCAACACATACTCAGCTGTTTGCTTAGGAGCCGAGCGATCACAACGTTTTGCTCCTGACTACTCTACTGAGAAAATAAGACTGAACGAGTTCAGCGCGCTCTTTGGAGCTCTTGGTGTTGGCGGTACGGCGCTTCAGTGGTGGTGGTTTCCCGTGTCAAGTGGGTTGTACACATCAGGCTGCACTACACCCTGTTTGTGTTGCAGGCAGCCATCTCCCCTGTGTGCTTCAGCACGCTAAAAGAGCTTTTTCCCTAAAAGAGCATTCACGGGTGCGTCTTTTTAAAGATCATCACCGATGTATCACCTGTGATGGCAACCGTGTATCACCCGTTCATCAGGTATCACCCGTGCGTTTCTGGATGCGGTCGTTACCTGGTGTTGGGTGATGTCACGATCGCTGCTTCATGTGTCTGGGCATTAAGCACGCTGTGGTGGCGTTCGTGGATGAGTGATGTTCTCATTGCGGGAAGATGACCATCTCGGAGTTGCGGGCCAAGCTCCGTTACCTCAAAAGGGGCGGAGCTCCGTTGCCTCTGCCTCTGCCTCGATCTAGTTCTTGTCATGGCGGCAGTCAGGCGGGGGCTACTTCATGCAGTAGCATGGGCGGTCTGAGGGTAACAGTGATGGTAAACCCTCCAGGGAACCAACCCTCGGGGGACCATCGCTCCTCTAAAAGAGCATTCACGGGTGCGTCTTTTTAAAGATCATCACCGATGTATCACCTGTGATGGCAACCGTGTATCACCCGTTCATCAGGTATCACCCGTGCGTTTCTGGATGCGGTCGTTACCTGGTGTTGGGTGATGTCACGATCGCTGCTTCATGTGTCTGGGCATTAAGCACGCTGTGGTGGCGTTCGTGGATGAGTGATGTTCTCATTGCGGGAAGATGACCATCTCGGAGTTGCGGGCCAAGCTCCGTTTGCAGTAGCATGGGCGGTCTGAGGGTAACAGTGATGGTAAACCCTCCAGGGAACCAACCCTCGGGGGACCATCGCTCCTCTTGCACTCCGCAACCAGTTGAGCTGCCAAAGGAATGTGTTGGGCCCTCTACAAGGAGCGTACCAACAGTATCCTTTGGCGCTCCTCCCGACGATTGGATGTCGCATCGGAGGGTGAGCCGGAGCTTTCTGGAGAGGAAGATTCAGCTGCGCTGCTGCCCTCCGGGACTGTAGCAATGCCTGAATCGGATCCGGAAATGACAGCTATGCTTTCCCGGGCTGCCGTGAGGGTAGGGCTCGAGTGGAGATCTCCACCGTGTCCCGAGCCCTCAAGGTTGGATGATTGGTTCTTTGGGGTGGCCCGCGCTGGTTCTCAGCGGTGCCATTCTTCCCGGAGGTGCATGAGGGGGCTTACCAGGTCGTGAAAGGCACCTTTTTCTGCCGGAAACCGACCTGCTAACTCCTCCTCCCTCACCATTCTTGACGGTGGTCCCCCCGGTGGAGCGGTCGGTTGCGATGCAGTTGTGTCCTAATACCGCCTCCACCCGGCAGGGCAAACCGTGCCTCCCGTCCCGGGTCTGTCTGGCGATGCTTATGTGGCCTGTGGAGAAGCTGCCTCCGCCTTACACGCTATGGTGTTACAGCAGGTTCTTCAGGCTAAAGCACTGAGGGATCTGCACGAGGGTGGTCACGATCCGGAAGTTCTGAAAGAGCTCTGAACCGCAACTGACCTCGTGCTCCGAGCGACGAAGGTCCAAGTCACTCACCGGGTCCAAGTCACACCAGGCTGCCGCGAAACCTTCACCCCATGGTCAGACCTTGCATTTCTCCGGGCAGGAGTGCCCCTGGAACAGGTCCCAGGCATGCTGTGGTTTACACGGATGCCTCTACCACCGGCTGAGGGGCCACGTATGGCCCCCAACTGCACTGGCACGTCAACTGCATAGAGTTGTTAGCAGTACACCTTGCCTTGAACCGTCCCAGAAGGTGCGTACGAGGGAAGCACGTGCTGGTCCAAACGGACAACCCTGCGACCGTTGCATACATCAACCAACAAGGTGGTTTCCCCTCCGGTCACATGTCGCAACTCGCCCGCCACCTCCTCCTCTGGAGTCAGAAGCATCTGATGTCGCTTCGTGCCATTCACCTTCCGGGTCTGCTCAACCATGCAGCCGACGAGCTGTCACGAGCTGCGCTCCCCGGAGAGTAGAGACTCCATCCCCAGATGGTCCAGCCTCTCACTGCCAGTTGTTTTACTACCTGACCGAGGGAACACTCGGCACGGATGCACTGGCACACAGCTGGCCACGGGGTCTGAGCAAGTATGTGTTTCCTCCAGTGAGCCTTCTCGCACAGACACTGTGCAAGATCAGAGCAGGTCCTGCTTGTGGCGCCCTACTGGCCCACTCGGACATGGTTCCCGGAACTAATGATCCTTGTGACAGCCCCTTCCTGGCAGATTCCTCTGAGGAAGGATCTACTGACTCAGAGACGGGGCACCCTTTGGCACCCACGTCCGGACCTCTGGAAACTTCACGTCTGGTCCCTGGACGGGACGCGGAGGTTCTAGGTTCCCTACCCCAAGAGGTAGTAGACACCATCACTTCGGCAAGAGCACCATCTACGAAACACGCTTATGCCTTGAAGTGGAACCTGTTCTTCGAGTGGTGTTCTTCTCACCGAGAGGACCCCTGAAGATGCCCAATCAGAGTCGTGCTGTCCTTTTTGCAGCAAGGGTTGGAGCGAAGGCTGTCT
The DNA here is from genome assembly GCF_001515605.1 of Sinocyclocheilus anshuiensis. Classification (NCBI taxonomy): domain Eukaryota; kingdom Metazoa; phylum Chordata; class Actinopteri; order Cypriniformes; family Cyprinidae; genus Sinocyclocheilus; species Sinocyclocheilus anshuiensis. Next base: position 1,423,223 of record NW_015544159.1, read on the forward strand.
CCCTCCACCCTCAAAGTTTATGTCGCGGCCACGGGGTCTGAGCAAGTATGTGTTTCCTCCAGTGAGCCTTCTCGCACAGACACTGTGCAAGATCAGAGCAGGTCCTGCTTGTGGCGCCCTACTGGCCCACTCGGACATGGTTCCCGGAACTAATGATCCTTGTGACAGCCCCTTCCTGGCAGATTCCTCTGAGGAAGGATCTACTGACTCAGAGACGGGGCACCCTTTGGCACCCACGTCCGGACCTCTGGAAACTTCACGTCTGGTCCCTGGACGGGACGCGGAGGTTCTAGGTTCCCTACCCCAAGAGGTAGTAGACACCATCACTTCGGCAAGAGCACCATCTACGAAACACGCTTATGCCTTGAAGTGGAACCTGTTCTTCGAGTGGTGTTCTTCTCACCGAGAGGACCCCTGAAGATGCCCAATCAGAGTCGTGCTGTCCTTTTTGCAGCAAGGGTTGGAGCGAAGGCTGTCTCCCTCCACCCTTAAAGTCTATGTGGCTGCTATTGCTTTGTACCACGACCCCGTGGAAGGGAAGTCAGTAGGGAGGCATGACTTGGTCGTCAGGTTCCTTAGGGGGGTGAGAAGGTTAAATCCTGCCTGGCCCCCCTCTATACCCTCTTGGGACCTGACTCTAGTGCTCAAAGCACTACAGCAGGGCTCATTTGAGCCTTTGCAGTCAGTCGAGCTAAAGTTTCTTTCAATGAAAACTCTGCTCCTGACTGCATTGGCCTTCATCAAGATGGTAGGGGACCTGCACGCATCTTCGGTCGACGAATCGTGCCTAGAGTTTGGGTCGGCTGACTCCCAGGTAATCCTGAGGCCCCGGCCCCGGCCCGGCTACGTGCCCAAGGTTCCTACTACCCCCTTCAGGGAACAGGTAGTGAACCTGCAAGCGCTGCCCCCGGAGGAGACAGACCCAGCCCTAGATTTGTCCCGTCCGAGCCTTGAGATGGTACGTAGACCAGACACAAAGCTCAGGTTGCAAACTCACTCTACTAGAAGTGTTGCATCCTCCTGGGCGCTGGCTCGTGGCGCCTCGCTGACAGTTATATGTGTAGAGCTGCGGGCTGGGCAACCCCCAACACGTTCGATAGATTCTATAGCCTTCGTGTGGAGCTGGTATCCTCCCGTGTTCTCACCTCAAACGGGTAGAGGCACTGAGAGGCCCCGGTTTAGTGTTGACTTGCTAAAACCGCTCCAGAGTGTCCATACTGTAGACCCTGTTGAGCTCATCCATCCCCTCGGCAGCCAGATGTGGCGGAACGTCCGGCGCCAGGCCCTCACTCGATGAATCCGTGAGAACCGGTAGAGGGCTGGGTTCCATATGTAGAGATCTAAGTGGATCCCATATGTAAAGTCCACGGTATAGCCTCAGAACCCGTGTTTCCCTGGCAGACTTCTGCCATTTCCAAGAAGGTTATAATCACTTCTAATCTTCCATATGCACCTAAACGGTTGTTCATATGTGTAAGTGCTTCCGAAACCTCCTTCGGGAAGGATAGGGCTTCCGCAACATTCCTGTTCCAAGTGGTATGGGTACGTTTTCCCAGTGTTATCCAATCTCACTGAGTGGGTAGTGCTATGACAACAGTGACTGGCCTTCTTGTTGCGAGCCCTGGCCTACGCCGAAAAGGGGCGCAGGAGGCTCGCACAGGACACTGGAAGGGGCAGCATCCATGGCGGTTTGGTAGGGATCCCATTTTGTCGGTCATTACCGACGTGACGTCGAGAGTGACCTACTGAAATAGAACGTCTCAGTTATGTATGTAACCCTCATTCCCTGAAGGAGGGAACGGAGACGTCACGTCACGTCGCCACAGCTGCTGTACCACCACTGAGTGGCCGGGTCACAGGCTCGGCTCTTCAGCGAAAACCTGAATATGCGTTGCACCTGCTGCCTAGTTATACTCGCGCTGTGATCAATGGCAGCTGGATGCAATCATCGCATGCCAATGTGCATTGGCTCATTTAGTTTACACTCGAAGTGGATTGGTCTCTCTAAGCGAGATCTCAATTCGTCGGTCATTACCGACGTGAAGTCTCCGTTCCCTCCTTCAGGGAGCGAGGGTTACATACGTTACCGAGACGATCCTATGCCATCTAAGCTACTAAAAGAGGAGCTTCCAGAAGTCATAGATACTCTTCTGAATATTATTAATTCATCAATGTCATTAGGATATGTCCCAAAATCATTTCAACTGGCTGTTATTAAGCCTCTCATTAAAAAAAATCACAACTTGATCCTAGATTGTTAGTTAATTACAGACTAACCTCAAATCTCCCTTTTCTCTCAAAAATACTAGAAAAGGCAGTATCCTCTCAGCTATGTTCCTTCTTAGAGAGAAATGGTATCTGTTAGGATTTCCAGTCAGGATTTAGACTGTATCATAGTACTGAGAAGGCTCTCATCAGAGTTACAAATGACCTGCTCTTATCATGCGTTTGACACTATCGACCACAAAATTCTTTTGAGTAGACTACAAAATGATGTTGGCATTAGTGGAATTGCATTGGCATGGTTCAAATCTTACTTATCTGACCATCATCAATTCATAGCAGTGAACGAAGGGGTATCATATCGATCACAAGTACAGTATGAAGTACCACAAGTCTCAGTACTAGGACCACTGCTGTTCACGCTTTACATGTTACCCTTGGGAGATATCATCAGGAAACATGGTGTTAGCTTTCACTGTTATGCTGATGATACTCAACCCAACGAAACATACCAATTCACAAAACTAATGGAATGCATAGTTGATATTTTCCTGTTTGACACTGTAAAGCTGCTTTGACACAATCTGTATTGTATAAAGCACTATATAAATAAAGGTGACTTGACTTGACTGTGTGTTGAATTTCATACTGAGCTTGTGCTAATGACTTTTGTTGAATGTCAAATTTATTAATTAATTTGGAAGGTTTGACAGACAAAGAGCTCAGATTTCAGTAAAGGAAGTAATGTGTCTCCCACCCACATTATTGAGTGTTTTTGGTTTTATAAGTGAATCACTGACTATGGGCAATTTAATAATGTTAGTGTTAATGTTAAATAGTACTATTAGTGAAAATGTGTTTGTTTTGGTTTGTTAAAAGGCCTGTGGTGCTAAAAATGGTTGAGAAATGCTGGTATTTCCTTGAGAAAAAAAAGTGCACTTAATTTGTATTGAAGGTGCAATTGTAGTGTATTATATTTTTAAAAATTGTACTTACAAAATATAATATCACTGAAATAAAAGGCCATTTAAGTGTACTTAGAGATAGTACACCTTCATGACTATGTATCTTAACACACAAAAGTTTACATTAATATATATGTGTTAAATTGCAAACGCTAAACCATAAGCGCCTGTCAGTACATTCAGCAGTACTTCAACCATATTTCAAAGATAATAAAAGTAATTATGAAATTACATATAAAGATGTATTGAAGTCCTACTTCATTTAATCAAAGACTTGCCTTTAAGAGAGTGATGATGGAACTATCTCCCTTATGTGTCTGATCTTCACATCCTGGCTATCGAGAGAGGATCTAATTGAATTACCCAAATGGAAGTGATATTTGGATGTGCTTGCTCTCTGAGTAAATGAGCGGGCCTCATTATTTCTCAAGAGGACAGTCTTTGTGGTGCTCATGCATAAAGGTACATGTCCTGAGTACGCACTTCACTGACTCAAAGCTGTGTTCTGCAGCAGAGTGATGTCCATGCACACTTCCGGTCCTCTCGCTATCAACACCAACCTGACAAAAGATAATGAATGACTAGCTTGAATTACTGAGGTGTAAAGGTTTGCGATAAACTGAATGTACCCTGAGAATAATAGTCGTAGACTATACACTCTAAAAAATGCGGTGTTGTTTCAACCCAACTTTAGGTTAAATATGGACTAACCCAACTTTTGGGTTAAAATTTTAATGTAAAAATTTAACCCAACGGTTGGGTTAGTCCATATTTGACCCAAAGTTGGGTTGAAACAACCCAGCATTTTTTAGAGTGTAGGCTATTATATTATCTTAAAAATGCATACTTTCCATTTTTCAAATCAAATTCTAAAATGCAAATCATCATATTAGAATGCCCTACGGATTGCTGAATTACATTTGAAAATATATTCAAATAAAAAGCTATTGTTTTTAAATTTTATATATATATATATATATATATATACTACATACTACACTCATATTAATGCAAATTATGCATAATAATGCATAAGAACTTGTCAGCCATCGGGACAAGACCATGAGAACCAGACGAGTCTTCTGCTCAATCTGACTTGCGTTGCAGCCTGAAATTAAATCACACCATGCTGGTTTCGTCTGGCCAGAAGAGAACTGGGCCCCCGACTGAGCCTGGTTTCTCCCAAGGATTTTTTCTCCATTTCTGTCACCGATGGAGTTTTGGTTCCTTGCCACTTTGGCTTGCTTAGTTGGGGACACAATTTCTGGCAACATTGTTGACTTGACTGCGCAGACACTATTTGAAGAGAACTGAACTGAGCTGGATGATGACATCACTGAATCAACAATCAGCTGACTTTAACTGAAAAACTGACGGTTTTCTATCGTCCTCTTGCATTATCAGCACATTTTTTCCCCCTGTTTAACACTGTAAAGCTGCTTTGACACAATCTGTATTGTATAAAGTGCTATAAAAATAAAGGTATGCACAATGCTTGATAAATCACATTCAGTATTGATGTTGACATGATGATGTGTTGTGTCAGTTATTTATTTACTAGTGTTTATTTAGCCAACATTTTATTTTTAATATTTCTTTTAAAAATATTAAAAACTACTACTTGTAGTTTTGATAAATAAAACAGCTTGCATATACAGTTTCACAAAGAATTGACTCCAGAGATCAAGCCTGTGTGGATAATAAATGACATGCGATAATGATGTTGGTAGGCTGGTGATGTGTTGTTGTGGGCCAGGGTGGCTGTGGGGGAAGGGACAGAGTTGAATGGCCCAAGGGGCCTCCCACCCCTTGTACTCACTAGAGAGGGACAAAAGTGTGGGAGTTGCTGGGTGTTGTAGTTCTATTGCTGAGCTAAAGTGTGCATTTATTAAAATTGGCCTCGGATTTGCAAAAATAAACATATTTACTCGTATATCAGAGTATATTGACAGAGCTTGTCTTAATCTGTTCGCATACTTATCGGTGATTATAAGAATTTATTTTCCATCCATAAGCGCAAAAGAACTACAAGTTCCAAATGCTTCCTATATGTCTGCGCATGCGCAGTAGGCACGGACGTGTGGCTCTGATAGCCATGAATGGGGTAGTGGAGACTAGGGTTTGTGGATTTTACCCATATGCTAAAATTAATGTTTGCACCTTAATGGATTTATTTTTATCGTAGCTTTCAACACAAATACACTCGACTGTTTTAAATGCTTCACGCGAGACAATCTCGTCCGAGGTAACGGTTATTTTGTTGTCATCGCGCGGCTCGAAGCAAATCACTGTTCCGTTTGTTTTCTCCTGTTAAAAATGCCGAGGAACAACAAGACCTCGCTGATCCAGAAGATAGCGAGCCAGGCTTATGTGACCTTCACAAACTGCTCTACCTCTGCCATTGGAGATAATAAGGCGTTTTTAGAGCAGCAGGCAGAGTTGGTCACCCAGCTGTCCGACATCAGGGCTGCGGATCTGAAGATTGCGCCACCGAAGAAAGTCTCCATATCCTCCCCACAGTCCTCAGCAGTCACTCCAGTAACATACATGCACATCTGTGAGACTGATGTCTTCAGCATGGGAGCGTTTCTGCTGAAGTCTGGGGCTTCGATCCCTCTGCATGACCATCCCGGGATGAATGGCATGCTGAAGGTCCTATATGGCAAGGTCAATATAAGGTGTTATGACAAGTTGGATAAAGCTGTTGGTGCTGAGAGTGAAACTGAGAGGCAGTTTGATCCACCGCTGTTGCCTTTCCAGGGAGATGATGTGAGGAGAGCCGTGCTCAGGACCTCGGAACAGTTTTCTGATCAGAGTGGCCCTTGCATCTTGACCCCTCTCAAAGACAACCTTCATGAGATTGATGCAGTGGAAGGACCAGCTGCGTTTCTTGATATACTGGCACCACCGTATGACCCTGACAATGGGAGAGATTGTCACTACTACAGAGTTTTACAAACTGCTGGCAAAAAGTCAGAGCAGAGTGGTGAAGACGAAGCCTGGCTTTTAGAGATCCCCCAGCCGGACGATTTCTGGTGTGCGGGTGAGCCGTACCCCGGTCCTGAAGTTTCGGTGTAGAGAGATGAACACTGGAATAGCCCATGATCCATCCTTATTCTCGGATGTGTACAAATGTTTGTTTTTTTCTTTTCTTGGGACTTCATACGTCACTAAATGATTTTAAATGTCCATTCCAAACCTATGTACATCAATTTGTGGCCTTGATTGTGAATAACGAATGTATACATGCTTGAAAGGCATTTACTCTTGTATAAGTTCACACTATATATCTATATTAAATACATGTGTTTAATTTATTTAAAGAAAAACCTATACAAACACTAATTCCTATGTACTGTTTATATTTTTACATTTAAAGTACAATTAAAATGTTCAGAAATCACTTTTCAGTTTGACTTTTTCTTGTTTAAAAAAAATAACTTTTCGAGCTTCATGTGCAAGGTTATTGTTTAATTATTTTCTTTCTGTGTTGTTTTTTTGTTGTTTTTTTTGCGCTTAGATCAGTTTAGTTTGTATTTTGATTGATAAATATATATAAAAACTATAATAAAGTATACATTTTATAATAACATAACATATGTAAATATTTAAGAATATAAGTTTATAAATCTATAAAAATGTTTGTTTTATATACTAATATAAGATAAATATAAGTTATTTTTTATAGGTTCATTTATAAGTTTTAACACTGTTATTTGGCATTTGCTACAGATCTTTTTTTTTTATGATTTGCTTAATGATTTACCCTTCGTAGCTGTTGTTATCCGCTGCATGTGAGAAGCATTAAGTTAGGAGAGGAAAGTGGGAAGCTAAAAATTCTTATCTTCTCATCTTTAATGTGTGGATATTTTGCGTTGCTTAGTTTTGTTATCACTAACAATAACGATTCTGTTGATTTCGAATAGGTTGTGTCGCATACTGGAGTGAAATCTGTTGAAAAGTCAGACTTTCAATGTGAATGTTTACAGACATATTAAGGTCTAATGTGGCGTCATGTTTCCCACACATTGGTAAATATATGTCTGTAACATTAACGTAGGAGGCAGGCTAAAAGTAATAACATGTTTTAATAAAATGAATTCTTAGGTAATTTCTTGCTCTTTGCAGGTTAGACACCGTCTTTTCCTGTAATCCCTTTAGGGTTTTTGTTTATAGACCTGGATGTGAGCTGAACAGAAATGACTTAGGTTCTCTGTTAAGCTCAGTTTATGTTCAGTGCTGATTTTTTTTTTCTGTAAAGTTTAGTTTATAAAATCTATATATCAGTTAGCATGCATGTAGATAATCAGTCTGAAAGAGCACATAAACAATAGATCATTCTAATTTTTCTTATTGAAGTCAACATCTGTCTCCCAATCTGTGAATAGAGAGCATATATGCTGTTTTTAGATTGCCATGAATACAGTTTTTGTAAAGTAGTAACATTTTCATTTCAATTTCTTTTCATTCATTCTTTTAGTTATTCATTGATAATTTTTTAGCCCCTTATCAAATGACACTTTTAATTGCAATTCAAAATTGTAAATACTGCCAACATGTATATGCAAAATTTATGTATTGCCTGATGTAAATATGGGGTTGTCCCAGCACTGAATGCGGGGGTTGGTATACCTTCAACCACACAAAACCACAAAGATTCATACAGTGTCAACAATTATTTGTCATTTTTCAGTGTTGTTTCTCAATTTTCACTCCATAGACACGGTCATAACAGTGTTTTTGTGTCAAATCAGTGAATTTATAATCACAAAGTGAGTCATGTTTGTTCACCTGAACGTTTTAATAATTGTTCCCTTTACACTAACCCTTCTTTGATTATTCATGATATTTCCCCTCAAGCATTTTGCCCTATGTTGAACATTACAGACTGTGAATATTCACACCTATGTGCATTTGTCAACAACACACTGTGTAGGTGCTGACCCTTATGAGACCATGAGTCAGAGCTCTCAGTGATGCCCAAACGGGAATGTCCCTACAAGTCTACTTCACTTTTTCCCTTTTAACACCTTCCTTTTTATAAAGAAAATCAGTTGCAGACAGTTAAACAAGCAGAGGTTCACAATCCATGTGTTGTTTATTTTTTTCATGTAGACAAAGTAGGACATTATTGACCTGCGTTAGTCACTTCATAACAAATACATTTATATCAGTCAGAACAACCACAGAACAAACGTCAAGTTGCTATGAGTTCGTCTATATATACGGTCCTTGTTTTAAACACAGATGCAACACTTTTGACACGAAACGGTTTGTACAAAAATATATCTTCAAAAACTTTCATATTAAAGGATAATGTACAATTTAATTCAAGCCTCCGGGTGTATGTACACGATGAACGGACAAAAGGCACGACAATGGGAGAAAATAGTGATGTTAGACACCTCCTTGACACATCTGAAAGTTTAGTCTGTTTAAATTAACTTTTTTAAAACGTAACCACTCGACTTTCCACTTGTTATCAGACACAATTCTCCCACGTGCTATCTAATGTTATTTTTTTATTAAATTAATTGGCCTAAATATTCAAACAAAGTGCGTTTGGTCAGTCAGCATGCGACTGAGGCAAAAAGAAAACGAACATCGCACCAACTTCAAAAGTGCGCGCCATAAATGTGTCCATGTCATTTGGCACTGTGGTTTGATTTCACTTTCATCAGTCCACCCAGTTTTAATATATTACGAATGGTGCATTATTATTGTCATCATATTGCCTACATAGTGTTGGATAGTGCACAGTCCAGCTGAAAGTTTACTGGCTTGAACTGGACGAGCAGATGCCCGTGGCGACGCCGCGCTCTGAGCTGGTCACTCCAGAGGAGGACGAGGATGTTTTCCTCTCCTTCTGTCGCAGGTGGATTTTGGTGTGTCTCTTTCTTTCGTCGCTCCGCGCGAACTTTCTCCCGCAAAAGTCGCAGGCGAACGGTTTCTCGCCGGTGTGCGTGCGGATGTGGGTCGTCAGGTGGTCGCTGCGACTAAAGTTCCTCATGCATATCCGACACTGGAAGGGTTTGTGGCCAGTGTGGATGCGGATGTGTCTGGTGAGCTCGTCTGACCGGGAGAAGCGCCTGTCGCAGCCCTCCGCCGGACAGGGGTAGGGCCGCTCGTGCACGGGGGTCTTGCTGGGTCTGTTGGGGTATTACCTCGGGCGCAGGATGGGCCTGAGGGGTAAATTCTGCGGGCTGTAGGCTGTGGGTAGCCGGGGTCCGTCAGATACCGGTCCCCCCAGTGTGAAGTTCCTGATAGTGTTCAGGGGGGTCAAGGGAGGCGGGACTCTGAAAGAGTCCAGCGGGCATGAGAAGGGTTTGCGATCGGGCATCGACTGCATGTCCCTCTGGCACGGAGGCTGGAAAAAGCCGGCGTAGTCCGGGATGATGGGGAACAGCCCGGAGTCCGTGTTTGGCTTTGGGGAGGAGTAGGAAGGCGGAGGATAGGAGATCGGACAGGTGGAGGTGGAGAAGAACGCGGATGGGTCTTGATACACCTCCCCGCATCCAGAGTAGGGCGGCGGAGGAGAGTAGATGTGCTCCATGTCCGCCTGGTTCTGCGCCATGGTGCAGCTGAGAGTGCTGGAGAAGTGGCTGGGGGAGACTGAGGATGCAGGTGACGAGGATGCTGAGGATGGCTGGGTCATGCCCAGGATGCCCGCGCTCACGATGTTGATCACGCCCTCTGGGTTCCAGTTTCCTGGGTACTGGGAGTCGATGGAAAACTTTCCCATGTAGGTGAAAGTTTGATTGCGAGGGCCAGCTGGTTGCGCGAAGCTGCTGGAATAGGCCAAGTCGAGGGAGCGCTTCTCCGCACTCATATCCCCGCAAATCAAGCCATCTGCCAAAAAAATACACATCTAAGGTTTAGATACACATGAAAGAAGGCTGTCTTATGGATCATGCAACTATTGGATGCAGCGCGCGTTGCTTTTACGCAAGCTGTCCACTGTAAAATCATCGGTAGTTTTAACAACAACATTAGGCTACTTCTTTTCCGATGTAGTCAAAGAACTTTGGTTTCACTTTAAATATATAAGCAAACAAACGTTTACAGTTTTAGCAAGTTTAGTTTTTCTGCAGAGTAGCCACATATGTTCATTCCCACTGAATACCCTTAGATGCGAACGATGTATAAACACAGAGCACGTGAGGCTGGAAGCAGTCGAGATGCGCGAGTCATTCTTACCTCCCGAGTTTATATGCTCGTAATGTCCTCCTAAATCACCGTTAGGAAATATAGTCACGGAGGCTGGCAGTGATGTGGCAATCTCGTCCACTGAGTAGATGCTTTCGGAAAGAGGGTGCACGAAGCCACCAAGAGTTACAGGGGCTTTCTCCAAAGTTTTAGCTGTCATCGTGAAGTCCTAAGAAGCACTCGTTCAGATGTTCACAAAATGTTTTGTGGCAGTGCGAACGCTCGCTCAAAACGTAACATGTGGAAAGCTGTCAGTAAACTGAGTTTAGCGTTCACTGTGATGCCATCTGACGGCTCTGTGTTGTTGAATGACAGATGCTGGTGGAGCGCTAGTGGTAGTATGTATTTATGGTGAGCCTATCAATGTGCCGTTACGTCACTGACCATTTAAGGACTGGATGGCAAAAGAAAAATAGCGCTGCGCGATGTGATTGGTTGTAGACCTTGTGACGCGTTGAGGTAACACTTGTCAATGGAGAATCCTTTCTGTACGGCCGCTCATGCATAATAACCAATGTGCTGGGAGGAAAAAAGAGCCAGGTATATTGCCTGTTGTTTTAAAATATTTTAAGATAACAACAGCATAAAATAAAGGCATGTTTTTGTTGAAATATATGAATGCTAAGTGGAAAAAAATCTTCCGTTTTGATACAACGCATCATTCTCAATCAGAAATTCCGGTTCATTATCACGCCATAAATGGTTTTATCCGGTAAACAGCTACACCCCTTCGTCCATTTATGGAGCGTATTCCGGAAACTGAGTATCGGAAACTCTCGAGTGTTGCCGAGCAAAGAGACGCGGCTCAAACCACAATCAAATGAGAGACAGAATCACGGAATTTCTACCTTTGCTTCAGTGGCACAGTCGGAAAGTGCGCTACCTCTATTTGAATAGACCCCATGTTTTTGGAAAGAGGGAAACGTTTTTAGTAACTGCGTTCTATAATTAGAATGCTGCTGGAAAGTAGATTTATTTATGATTCTAAACGTTTAAACCAGAAGTGATTTGTTTTATTTATTTATTTTGTTTATTTATTTATTTTTTGTTATCTTCCGGCGGTTTGTTATGTTAAAGCGTTAATGGTGCATGCATACGATCAAAACAGCATGTCAGTGTGAATTTCTGGCTCAGCAAATTTTGTTCACCGGTATTATTTTGGTTTTTATGTTATAGCCTAGACCTAAATAATTGAATGCACTTGAATTAATTCAACTCTCCTCTTGCTACAAACCTTGAGGGCGAGAAACTAAAACTTTCCAAATGTAAATGCCTGTATACGTAAATAGAAATGCGTTCCGCTGTGAGGTTTAAAGACGCGACTAAATAAAAAAGATGATAGAAGTGAATTCCCCCCGTGGGTTTTTAGAAACTGCTCTTAGTAAGACATACGGGGGAGGAGGGAGCTGAGGTCGGAATTTGAGCCAATGGCTCTTTTACTTTATTACACAATCATTTCATATTAAATGCATGTCCAAAAATGTACAGGTTTTATTTGAATGATTGAGGTTCCTGTATGATGATGTATAGGCTACTTTAGCTAATGGATAAATGATCTGTAGTGTATTTATTTACCAGTCTTACATCTAAAATGACCTTTAGAAGACTATGACATATTTGGGATATTAGTTGCATCAAACCGATGGCCAAAATGTGACTTCATAGCCTATCACTTAATTACAATTAATTTGATAATTTTCCAAGTTTATCTTTGCACGTCTTGCCATGTGCCTTGAGGAAATCCACATACCATCGAAGCAAAAAAAAAAAAAAAAAGAAAGAAATCACTCATTAAA
>NW_015544159.1:1435557-1454092 GCF_001515605.1 Sinocyclocheilus anshuiensis
AAAAAAAAAAAAAAAAAAGTAAGAAATCACTCATTACAAATTTTTGTCTCGCGCGCGCTTGGTGGCTTGAAGTCCTTGCGCGGAGTCCGTGTCTGTGTCTTAATCACACGCGCCAGTGGTTAATAGCTTGTAGTCAAGTCACTACTCGACTTCTGTCTGAGTTATGACTGTTGGAATGATCGCTCGACTGTATGTGCGTTTTCAGGGCATATATGTTCATCTCTGGAAAAACTCTTCCATTGAACTTCCGACATCCCACACATCATGCAGACGGCCGGTATGACTGCGCGCATGGTCGCATACGCATTTTGACACCATTTATAGTAGGCTACCATTTCAATATAAAACACTTCGGTGTTATCTGAAGCAAGCCGTAATTCTCCAAAAAACAACAACAACAAAAAAACAGGACTTCAGAAGCAATTATTAACACATTTAGACTCAGATCCGTTTAGATTTCCTCACGTGCTTAATCCTGGTTGCGTTTTGAAAAATGAAATGCCTGGTGAGATTACAAATGAATAGGCTATAACAATGAAAATGTGCACTGCTGTTAGTCGGGAGAGATTTGAATATGCCTATAGCCTACGTAAATTAGTGAGGGTGTTTTATTGTGTAAATAAGTAGGCCTACTTAAATAATAGTCTATTTAAAATGATATCAAATATATATTAATTTAAAATATTGTTAAAATAATATATAATAGTCTATATTATAGGCTACTCGTAACTGTAAATATAAATATACATAGATATAAATTTTTACGCGATCTGCGTGGGTTATGTCATGTCATAAGGACAATACATTTTATATTTTGCTATGGCTTCACACCAGAGAGGGTTTAACGCCAGTGATAATTGTAATATATATATATATAAAAAAAAAAATCAACAGAGAAAAATGTTCTTTAGGTCGGAGCTTGTCCTCATTTTTGAAAATCATATCATTAACAATTCAAATAATTATTTTCACATTTTTTGATCTTCAAGCTTGACAGTGACTTGAATGGGAGTCTAAATCGGCCCGCACACAGGAAACCTCAGCACACACCCCCCCAGTTTTGATAGTACAATGAAAATCCCCAAAGCTTCCTGTTGTCCATCAATCACATATATTTTTATCACCACCCATGCAAGCTGGGGTTATTTTTGAGAAGGTGTTGCTGTCATCATAAGCATGGCTTGGGAACAGTTTGTGATCTCAGAACACCATCAGAGTGTCATAATTACTGAATGAATTACAAATGGAGCCATCTGTTGCCACTGCATACACTTATCACTGACTCTATGGTGGATGGATACTATTACTGAGATGCTATAATGTACAAACCAGAGCTCCAGAACACTCTTAAAAATAAAGGTTCTAGATTGGCATCGATGGTTCCATAAAGAACCTTTCAAATTCATGGAACTTTTCAAATGCACAAATGGTTCTTTATAGGAGAAAAAAGGTTCTTTACAATTTAAAAGGATCTTCACACTATGAAATAGAATAGTGTGAATAGTTCTTCTATGGCATTGCGGTGAAAACCCTTTTTTGGAAACTTTAAGAGTGAAGTCTTTTTAAATTACTACTGTTGACCACTGAGAACTATGTAGAAAGCCAAAAGTCTTATTAGTCTTTTTTTATATATATATATATATATATATATATATACGGCTCCCACGCCTGTCATGGGCCTAAACTGAGCGGACATTTTCAGGGCTGTTAATCGGCTTTGTGGGTAATGATTTAATAAGGGCCCCATGCATCCGTAACCTGTCTAAGATCCCCTCAAGTCCACATGGTCCGCTCTGAATCTTTTATAGCCGCTGTCGCTCAAGCGGGCAATTAGTAAAGAGGCCATGTCGTCATAATGACATCTCAGTAGATATTGACTGGAGTGCGTCCCCGCAAATCACCCTAAACGCTCAATAGCGAGCCAGGGCCAGCAACACGCCACAGTTACATTATCACTCACAGACGTTTAGTGCCGAACAGCTTTGCTTGTTTGTCAAGCTCACCGGTGATTTTCTTGCCCCGTGAATAAAGACTACAGCGAGTAATGTGACAGACCGCAGCCAGACTGATTACAGAGACGTGTCAGTTGCTGTTAATGGGGGAAGCCCTTTAAATATTGTCTCGGTTCGGAGCCTGAACATCCATAATGAGGAGGTAATGAACCTGGTCCTGTTTCTGCTGGCTGTATTAATTGCAAAGTGCAGAAAACCTTCAACTGCTCTGCAAGGAAATAAGAATTTGCTTTGAGATCGAGCTCTTGTAGATCAGTGGTGGATATGCATGTGCTTAATCAATCCACTTACTTTGGTTTTACCTTATCGACCTTTCATATTTACAACCGCATCAATAAGACCATCAGCAGCTGCTATGATATAAACTCCACTGTAAGTGGTTAATCGTGGCTATATGACAGCTCAATAAAGAATCCCAGCTCGACACAAAAGCGCTCAAGTCTGCACAGAGCAGCGACAATCTTTACCGCTGACTGTCGCATCTGAATGCTTCACATTTTCAGGGATTCTTGTGTCCTCCCCCACAAACGAAAGAAGGAAACTTCTTCAGATGCATGTGTCTTTTGTTGTACGCCTACAGATGCAAAAATGTTTGCACACTGTGCAGAAGTGGCCCGCTTTGGCAGAGCGTGCCGGGCCCGCCGAATGCCCATTGGCAGCTGGGATCTGGCTGTCCCTGCTGGGAATGATGGTCTCAATGTAATGGACACCCACACATGGCAGCCACTGAATTCAAGAGCTTTCTTTCTTGCATGTGCTCGGGGTCTCCCGGGGTCAAATGACTCCTGCACATTGAGGATACATAGAATGACATCCTTCTGCATCAGCCTTTGCATTGTTTTCCAGGTCTGTTTCATTGATCTCTATTACTCATCAAATTGTATATGAGATCAGCACACACAACAAAAGGCTTTATGATATAACTGTACTCACAAATTGAGTAAATAGGCCAGTTCACTACTTCACTAGTACTACTGTTTACTTTCTAGGCATATCAATGATATTTGAAAACATCTGTGAAATTATGTTTCTTGCACAATTTCATTACAACTGGCTCTGGTTTTCATCTATCTATCTATCTATCTATCTATCTATCTATCTGTCTGTCTGTCTCTCTATCTATCTCTTTGCTCTAAATATCATTTTGTCATAAAATGTAATTTTATTCCCAGTAACCAAAGTTAGAATAAATAAGAAAGGCCAGGAGCATTGCTGTAACTTTATGTATTTGAAAAGGAAAAACAGGGCAATTTACAAATCTGCTCTAGAAACGGAATGTCTCTCCAAACTGGTCAGGCATATGACAATACACCATAAAGCAAGCTGTCAAGTTACGCCCACAGAATTCAGATGAGGTTTGTCGAAGAGGGGTGAATGGACACAAACCTGCTCTAGAGCCAGCTGAGATCTAAAGACTATAGCCGTGGGAGACTCCGCACAACATGAATTGTTCTTTTTACCGAGTAGGAGGCCGTTTTTCTTAGTGAATTTGTGTAGGTGTTACTTTTCTATAGATGCTCACCTTCAAAGGACTTTTTCGTTTGTGCTAGTGGTATTGACGAGCTAACAATTGTTTTTCTGTTTTTTATTTTGGTAATAATAATCTCTTTAAATTTCCTATTTATGTACAAGAGCCTGACTGAGGATTAATGGCATGATATTCCATGGCCTTTAGAGAAAGTCATTGTCTCTGTATCAGCAATATGCTTGGAAGATGTAAATGTATTTAAATATTTTTATATAAAACATCACTTTTTTTCCCCTAATTTCAAATTTTTTTTTTTTTTTCATTTATTTCAACAAAAATCATCAGAAATATTCCAGCAAAAATGTGTTTTTCACTTATTAATATTCAAAACAGTTATTCTAAAAATAAAAGCTTTAAATATGAATTTTCATCTATTTGTCTAATTACATGCATTTTATTCTAATTTGACATTTTTTGAAGGACAACATAGCATCAAGTCAATTTGAAACACTCAGATGACATAATTGCTCACAGAAACAGTCGAGAGCAATAATACCTTTCCGGAAAAAAATTTTTCGCCCCGGTATTTGATGTATTCTAATATCCCATTATCCACATTATCTAAATTAAGGTCTCTGCTCACAGAGACAAGTACTGTACACCCACAGGTTCAACATCATGCAGCATTACAGTGCATTAAAGTGCACACACACACACACACACGCACATGCTCAAACACATAAGGAAACATATACTCACATTATCAGTGCCGTATGGAGAGTGGCTCTTTGTGACTTCCCATCATATGAGTGGGCTCCTCCAAGAGCTTCACACCGCTCCAATAGCAACACGGCGCTCTACACACACTCACACACTCCTGGGATAGCTGGTGCTCCTCATGCAAACTGATCTGGTTTCAAACTGATAGTCTATATTCTACCATGTGGCTATATGAGGTGCTGTCTTACTCTCTCGCATTTTTCATGGGGGTGTAAAAAAGTGGAAGAAGGAAACTCAAGACAATGGTTGGACTTCATGTGTATCCTACATCTTTGACATTGAAATTGTCATGGTAATGTTAAGTCGGAGGTGCAAGAGCTGAAATGCTTTGACAGACAAAGTCGTGGGTTCTGGTGTCATCTTGATTAGAGGGTGGACAACGCAGCCATGCATGCAACGTGCACATGTGCACGATCTGTTCTAATGCAGTGAATCAGATGATTGTCTTCCTTATATTTACTTACAAAACAGTGAATCATTATCTAAAATACTTTTGCTATTCCTGTAAGATTTGAACACACCCCTACTTTGATGCAGAAGTCATTGTGCACTATTTGAGGACATATTGAAAAAGGAACTCGAGTCATTAGGGATCCAATCTGACCTAAGGAGAAAACAAGGTGGCAATTTCTGATGAATTCAAAAGATGTGATATGAAAATGTATGCTGTGTTTATGAATAAGCATGCATGAAGGTCTACCTCTAAACCTAGACTGAAAAAAAATGGTGTGGGATTTACTTTGAAACAATTTTCGCTCAGAAATTTCTAGTAAATATCGCAAATAATGACAAAGAAAAACACCAACTTAAATGTGAAATTTCTAAGTAAAAAGACTGAAATAATCTTTGTTTTATTTGAAAATTTGAAAAATCTCAAAATCAAAATCTTTTTTTACAGTGCAACCGTCAATGGTGCATAAGCAGTACGTACGAGAATGAGATCGAATGAATTAGCCACCAATTCAGCAAAATGTAAATTGCCACCAGACTGTGTTGGAATATCACATAAAGTAAAGCTCTTTTGATTTGGGTATCAATGCAAAGCAACTTTAAATATAAAAATCAATGTAAGTGCAATGTAAAGATTAAATAAAAAGAGTTTTAAAACTGAACTAAAATTAGTCTTGTCTTGTTCTACCGCAAAGTAATAATCATAGTCAAACTGCATATGCGACTGCACTCTGTGTCTCATATTGACACTGGTTCTGTTCTGATCCGTTCTCAGAGCACCGTCCTACTGGGGCAGCAGGTCACATCCCAACACAAGCTTCATTATTACTAATTACACCGGGTCCATCATTGACTTTTGCCTTCCCTATTAGCAACATCAGCCATTAACACTAATGTTTTGTTTAACACTGAAGACACAAGACTTTTTCCTGCTCTCTGGGACTGACTGTAGCGTAATGGGTGAACACTTTGAGCCTCAAATTCAGGCATTAAAGATATCCCTGGTATCCCATTCATTTCAAAAGTTTCTGAAAAACTGACTGTGAATGGCATGTTTATAGAATGCAAAAAAGACCTTAGATGGTAAAACCTTAATAAAGTAAATTAATTCTTAATATTTAAATCAGTGACACTAACCTCTTTCTCTGTTCTGCTTATTCATACGAGAACATTTCCATTACAACACACAGAACACTGTGTTTTTTGGCAAATTTGGCAAAATTGGAATATTGTGAATATTTGATCATTTTTATTACATTGAAGGGTATTATCAGTGAATATAGCAGCCTGTTTCTCACACAAAAATACTGCATGATTTCAGAATGACTAATTTTTAGTCATTATGGCAGGTCATGATATGGAAAACATCTCTGTGAAGATTCTTCAGAATTTCTCCTGTGATGTTCTTGGGAAAAATGAGTTTGAAGCTTTAGGAACAGAAAGCATAACATTTACAAATGGAATATTAGTCAGAATAAACAGATTTATACACATATCTTTAAATATCTAATTTTGTACCTTCGTATTTTCTTCTCAGACTATTGCATTTGATAAAAAAAAAACACATTATCAACAACACTGCATAAAATATCATAAAAGCATCGTATAACTAAAACAAAAGCATGCAGTTGAAACTTAAAATGTGAGGCAACACAAAGCCGCACTAGATTTTAGGTGTGTGTGGGGAGCAGCGTGAACGTATACAGCACAGAAAATTAAGCAAATGGCATCATTATAAGCGTTCATCTTGGCTTGCGAGGGGTGCGGGAGATGATGGGGTGTCTGTGTCTTCAGCGGTCTCAACAGACAGAGCTGCATGTCAGATGCTGGTAACAAATGGTTCTGCTAAATCAATCTTTAATTTGATGCCAGCCTTTTGCTAATGGAGAGTCTTGTTAGAGTCTTAGCCCTTTGTCGGCTCAGTCAAAGTTTACCCATTATGCAGCAGATCCATCATTTCTAGATGTGGTCAGTAATGAATTGTGTGCATCAGCATCATTAGAGGTTTATGAACCAAAAGCTTCCACCTATTAAATGGAGTTATTAAAGACCCTCTTAATGTTCACCCTGTTTAATGGTGAGAAATAGACTAAAGCAGTCACAGGAGAAAAATTAGTTGATTTTGATTCATTAGATGCACGCTCATTTATGTGATCCTGAGGGATTGCTTTCTAATACACTGTTTCCCACCAAAACAACAAAAGCATGTGATGTCTTCATCATGAAAATCATCTTATTTAAGAACTTGTTTGTGAGATTTCACAACGGACCAACAGCTTTGCACAAGTGCAAAGCAAAATAATGTTTGACACTGATGAATCCTGGGTCTTGAATATGCCTGGCTCAAAGGCATAATTCATTTGGTCTGAGTGTGTGTGAGGTGTCACGTCTCTGATACACACACCAATACACACATGCATGTTTTTATATCATTTCTTTTAATTAGTCCTATTCCTAAACCTGGTATTTTACTATGACTTTATAGCATTAATCCATTAGCTGTCATTGCATCCACTATCCTGTTCATAAATGTTGCTAATAATGCTATTGTATTTATTTTAATTTGGCTACCTCATTTATTTCTGTTTTTATACATTATTGTTGTTTGATACATTCTGTTATGCATTATGCATTGATAGTATCACTATTACAATTTGTCATACTTAGGTTTTTTAATATTCAACCGTCTAGAGAACATAATATCAAGTAGACTTGAAAGTGATCTCTTTTGATTTGGGCCAGTGAGGAACCACCTAGTAACTTCCAAGGAATCACTCTGAACACTTTAGTGACAGCTTAGCAACACCCTAGAAACCACTCAGAACATTTCTGGCTTCAGCAAATACTGGGAAAGTTGTCAGGCCACCTCCAACATCTTGGCGGAGAGTTTTGCACGTGCAAGCACCAGTCACGTTGTCTAAAGAAAATGTAAAAATCCCAAATCCTTCACCACCCCGTTACAGAAACTCTTTGGCATTTTACATAAGCCATTATTTAGACCAAAAATTATAAGCTGTTATTGTTTTCACTGTCCTGTTCTTTAACAATGTTAAATTAGCAGTGATTCACCAAGAAATAGGATATCTCAGTGATTTCTATTATTTTTGTAATAAGATAATACCCTACCTGTACTCCTAACCCTTGTTAAAAAAAAAAAAAAAGTACATTTTAGAATATGTTTTAAAAGAGTGTCTATTAGAGGAATAATATATTTCTGTAATATTTTACACTTAAGTGTAAACTGAATGTAATGTTGTTGGACACTTAATTGCAGGCTTTCTGCAATTAAATGAAAATGTATTGTAGATTAATTAATTTTAAATGCAATTAGTTGAAATTAAACGTATTTTTGGACCCACTTAAGTACATTTTTAAATGTAAATTCATAATTAGGCTACTTCTGTTGTCTTGACAAGCATTTATGGTAAACTAAAATATACGTTAATGTTGTTTCTGTTTATGTAATATTGAATAACACACTACATTTGAAATTAGTTAGTATACTTTAGTATGTTAGTCAACACAACAAAATTAATGGACTTTTTTTCAAAGCACAACAAAATATATTAAAACAAAGATTTAAAATGTATTTTAAAATTAAACTTTTAATTTGACTGTTGCAAAATGCACTTTTTAAAAGTGTACTTAAATGGATAGTTCACCCAAAAATGAAAATTCTGTCATTATTTATTCACCCTCATGCCGTTCCAAACCTGTATGAATTTCTTTCTTCTGCTGAACACAAGAAGAAGATATTTTGAAGAATGTGGGTAACCAAAGAGTTGTTGGTCCCCATTGACTTGTATGGTAGGGAAATACTATGGAAGTCAATGGGGACCAGCTGTTTGGTTACCAACGTTCTTCAAAATATCCTCTTTTTGAGTTCATAAAATCATACAGGTTTGGAACGACATGAGGGTGAGTAAATGATGACAGAATTTTCATGTTCACTTAAGTGGCTTTTTATTTCATTAATATTATGTCATCTGCAAGTAGTCTTTTAAAAATATACTTTTACGATTTGAAGTACACTACAAGTGCACTTTCAGTACACTTAAATGGAACACATTGGAACACTTACAGACACTTATTGGAATTTTTAGATTTTAAGCAAGACAACATTTTGCAGTATTACTAAGCCATTTTCATGGTGGGGACCTTGGTAATTTCAGGTTTCACTTACTTTATTATTTTAGAACGAATCACATACAGCTCTCTCTTGTAGTCTAATTTGAGTCAGTGTTTGGAAATTTTGAGAATATTTCTGGACTTGACATGAAACTCGATAACTATCTACCTATGATCCAATACCTTCCCACTGTCCCAATGCGAGTCTCTCTCTGCGCTCTGGGAGTAAGGTAAAGTCAGAGCAGCAGCGCTGTTGTCCAGGGGAGAAGAAACAAAGGCCCAGTGGCAGGTCCATTCTTCCCCAAAGCCGATACCACCTGCAGGGGCCGGCCTCTCTCCTGAGCATCCCAGCACCACTCTCCAAATTATGATTAATCACGGGGGGCTGAGGGGGGGCTCGGACCCTGACACGGCCATAATGCTGGTCACCAGAGTCTGGATTGGCCAGCAGCGATCAGTGGGTGGATGTCCACAGAAGATGGATGACCTCTGCAAGGGCTCAGACTCCTGTCATTAACAAGAGAAAAAAAAACAGACAACAAAAAGAAAGGCAGCTCGGTGTGAGGGAGACTCGGTTTGTGTGGGTATAAATGAGAGTTTTGACATTAGCAAACGTTTAAGACACCCAACTTTCCCAACGCAAAGTAGTCTGAGCCCTGACACTACATGACAGCCGTGAACTTCTGGAAGTTTGAGATCGTTTGCTCTCATCAGCGGAAAGAAGAGCCGCGGCGAGCCGAGATTTTCTCTGACAGTTACAAATGAAGCCACGATTCATTATTTTCCAGGGAATTCAGTCTTCTGCAGACGAAGATGGAGATGCAGCCGTGGCGTCACTGCCCATTTGGATGGAGATGAATCAAGGCACTTTAGCCCAGACGCAGCGCTGACAATCACATCAGCGAGGCTATCGGACTCCCCTCTACTCCTCATGGACGGATCCGGTGCGGAGCGGAGCGGGTAATAAAGGCTCCTACTGAAACCCCATTAAGTCCAGTCTCCAAAGACCAGCTCATTAGCATAGCGGAATATTCCCCCTGTTTTTGTAATTCTATAAACTCTTATTGCTTCCACTATCCTATTCTTAAATGACGCTAATAATGTGGAAAGTTTAGCTGTATAAATGAGAGTGTTCTCGCGCTTTTGCAGCTTGTGTTCGTTTTAATCCGGGGTCTGGTTACCTCATTCACAATCCCCCTAATGACCCATCTTTGTTAATTAAGCAGACGAGGATGGGGGTGAGGGAGGGAGCTGCAGATGCAAGAAAAGCCACGTTTCTCCTTTGTTGTCAAACTGACATGAGTGCCTGTTGTCTGTCAGGAATTAAGGACAGATTAGGTCATAACCATTCTATATAGTGTTTATTACATGATTATACATGTTAAATGGCACATTATTAACAAATTAAGAAATTTGAAAAAAAAAAAAGATTGTTAGATTGTTATTGCTGAACAATCCATGAACCATCAAGACCAGATGACACTATTGTTCCCTCTGCATTTGAACATTTATTCACATACAGTGCATGCTGGACTTTAATAAAAAACAGAAAACGTGTACCTTATTGTGTTTTTGTTCATTAAGAGTCACATATTGATTCTGGTTGAATATCTGAAGACATTTATTCAGAAAATATACAGAAATACTGATAGAGGGCAAATACGTGCGTCTGTTATTCATATATTTAATTATGTTTTCAACTACCAGTTTACACAAATAAAATTGTCAGCAGAATTCAGCAGATTTTGCTCCCAAATCTGTGTAAAAATGTGAGAAATGTTGGCAGATTTCATCCAGGCGATGCATTTGGCTATGCTGCATTTCTTTGAAATGTGTGATTTTTGGAGCCACATTTAAGCAACATTCTTTGGGCACGGGTCAAAATATGTTAACAGGAGACCATGTAAAAACTGAAGCTTTTGGTGGAATAGATACAGCCATAAGAGGTGCATTTTACACTTTGCATATAGTAGTAGTTATTAACATTAGTGGGTAGAGGGAACAAAAGAGCAAACTGGTTACCTGTAGGCCTGCAGTCTATTTCAGATACTCAGCATGAGCTCTTCCAGCATAGGATTTCAGTAGGTGTGGATCAAAGATCTGGAAGTAGATGAGAAAAAATCTAGTTTAAAGTGCATGTATAATCTTTGTATTTATGTTGCTCTCCATGCATTTTTGAGAAATGTTTATCGAATGGATAGTTCTGGTCCTGATTGGTTGATACGTTATTACATTCCATGATGTAGTGACAGCTTTGACTTGTGCACCATATACTAGAAGAATAACACTTAATAGACTTGCTTAATAAAATAACTTTTAAGTCACCACTGATAAGCTACCACTAAATATTGTAGAAACGTAATTTGCTGTAAAGTTGCTTTGCAATGATTTGTATCGTGAAAAGCGCTATACAAATAAACTTGAATTGAATTAAGGAAAATCTGTGCCCTTATTATTTTTACTAGGTGGTAACAATTTTATTATAATAATAAGCCATTAAAGTCAAGCAAATGAAGGCCCTCTGGCTGATATCATTTCCATTTTCCTTTTATGGTATGACTTCCTGTTGACTCTTGGTTCTCCAAATGCAAATACTATTTGGTCTTACTTTGTATTAGGTGTCTTTAACCACACACACACACAAACAAAGAAAAAAAATATTTATTGTGTTCACGTATTGCAAAACACTGTTATCAAGGTTGGATACGGTTAAAGTTAGGGACTGGTTTGTGATATGGTTAGGGTTAGTGGTGGGTTAAGGGGTAGGGTAGGGTCAGCAGAGTAATTATAGATGTAATTACAGAAATTAATTACAAATGTAATCATATACAGGTATTTTTAAAATATGAGAACAATAAAAGTAATGTATGTACAGTACACTTCATCAAATGATTGTATCAAATTATTAATTTAAATGCTAGTACAAAGTATTAAATACACTTCATATAAAGTTGGTCCTAATAATTGATTGAATATTTAATATTTGTATAACATTAAATATAATATTAATATTTCTATATGTAATAGAGTTTTTTTCAACCTTTCATACAATCGACACTTACACCAGTTAGAATTTTTTTGCTAAACCTCAACTAACTAACTACATACATAAATGCATACAGTAAATAAATAACACTATTTTAATGTGGCATAGCTACATGTTACTTACTATAGTAATAACAGTAAATTACGCATAATTAGAGACAAATAACCCTAAACCAAACCCTACCCCTAACATATAGTAAGTATGTGTAGGTAATTAATAGTACTCAATACTTATTTATGTAATTACACTGTAATGATGTCACCTTGAAATAAAGTGTAGCAAACAAACAATGAATAATTAATAAATAAATAAATTCCCAAACTGAAAAGAATAGGTACATTTGAGTAATTGTCTGTATAAATTGCATTATTCATGTATATTTGCATACCTTTTACAAAAGATTGTCATGTCGTTGACCCACACCTAATGGCAAAGGTTCCCAGCACTTTCATTTGGTAATTTCTTAAGTTGTCAGCAGGACAGTGTATGCTCTTGCACTGTAGATTTTTCTTTTATCACACAACATCCTGGCTCTTCCTGTGACGCCCTCAGATTCTCAGTGCATGAATATCCCTAATACAGTAAAAGTACAGACAGGGCAATTTTCTCTGACATGCACTGCCATCTTGTTTTGCTCAGGCAGACAAAGAGGGGCTGACTGATGGCTTTGTTTGGCCAGACAAGCTCTTGACAAGTGAGCTCCATATTCAAAGCATCTTCTTCCTGTTCCTCCGCATGGCTCAGGATATAGCGCCGCAGCCCTGCTTTAGCTTTTAAGTTAATGTTCAACCAGGTACAGGAACTGACGTTGTGCTTACGTAGTGGAAGTGTGTCCCCCCCGCACTCACGATCATCAGTCTCTCCTGACAGCTAGCTCCACTTAGCTTGTTCTCAGCTTGTAACGCGCCATGTCCAATTAGCTCTAAGGGTGCTTCGTCTTCATCCCTAAAGACTGGAGAATGCAGCGGGCTGCTCACATCGACCATGATGGAGAAGGCCTTGATTGGACGACAAGATGTCCTGCAGCCACAGTCCAGACTGAGTCAGCTAATCATCAACTCTGTGTCCACCGGTAGAAGTGAAAGTCTGTGGCCTGGACAGGAAGTCTCAAACTGGGCCCTCAGCGCCAGGCCGGGGAGGTGAGAGACGCTGCTATTGTCTCTAACGCCTTGTCAGGGAATTTCTGCTGATGAAGATGTTGAGTGAGAGATGTTGAGCCGTCAATGAAATGTGAGAGAACTTCTTCAGGAGTCCCGAGCACACAACAACACTTTTATTGCTTGATTTTTTATTAAACTGAACAGATTATGCATTTTTAAAACGGTCTTGGGAACTTTTTCAAGCATGTTTTTTTATTGTACTGACTGGATTTTTTATGTCTTAAAATAAGGATTATGATGATGTGAAATAATCATAATCATTTGTGTGAAAATCATTTGTATTAATTTTTGCACAAATTAGGCCTGTCATTTCTGAGGTGTCATTTCCACCATGATTTGCTCCAATAAAGTAAAAAAAAATAAATAAAGTAACAAAAAAAAAACTGGAATAGGATTTAAGCTATGTTACTGTATGTTAGCTATGAAATTAGCATTAGCAAATCAAAGGAGTCGACTATTACTTTAAGAGTCTATTTTATTTTGTACAGAGTTTGGGAGTTTCTTTTCTAAAAGTTTGCACAAGTGTCCATAGCTAATAACACCCAAATCAGGCATTAGCATTTTACAAACTTTCATGTCAAGATGTCAACTTACCAAGATGTCAATGTTGACTTATATGCATTGAAACCTGGAGACATTTGAAGGCAGTTTTAACAAACATTATGTTTTCATTTTCATATGAAACTTCCCCACATGCCTTTTTGCATGCCTTTCAGTATGACTAGCAAATGTCAAAGAACAAAAACAGTCATGTTTTAAAATTTGGCCTCACATTTTTTTCTTTTTCAAAATAAAAGACGTTTGCAATGAAATATCTTCTTAGGCTAAACAATATTCACTGAGAGCTATAATAAATGTAATTAAAGGTCCTTTTGCTGTAAAAATCTTGAGTTCAAGTGCTGCTTTCTGTTTACTCGAACATATACCCTGCTGAAGTTACACCTGACCCACCCTGAACCTACAATCTCAAGCAGCTTATAAAGGTTTAAAAAACAAGAGATTGAATCTGACATCAGCCGTGTGGAAATCAAATACATTTACCACAGCTGAGCTACTAGAGAAAAAAAAATATTGCAGGATAGATTAACGTTCAGAAGTGATTATTGGATTGAGTCGAAATAGAATTACTGCTTTTGTCAGTATTGCGACATCTATAAACATGTCAGTGATTTGGAAAGATCATTACAACCTTAAATTGTCTGCCAGCCAGGGATATGAGAATAGGCACTGGCTCATATATTGCCCACAGTCCTCCTGTGGCGTGATTGAGCTGTGCCTGCTTTGCTTGTGAGAAAGCATTAATCATGCTCTAGACGAGGGAAAATTCTTTACGTTTGCTAAGTGGATGGAAGCATTAAGATCAAGGTCTGTAATGAAAACCAAAGGCGACGTGCATGAAGAAGCCCAGGATGAAACTCTTTTTCAGAGTTCAAGGAATTTCACACAAGTTGCTTTGTTCTGCAGTTTGTTTAATATACACAGTTTGATTTAACCACAGTGATTTCTTCCTTACCGTTGCGATTTTCACCATCTTTCTTAAGGTGAACTTCTGTCGAAGAAGAACATGCCAAAACCCGTGAATTCTCCTTCTCTCAAGTACAACGAGGCAATAAAAGAGGTAATAACATCAGTAATGCCCTGATGTGGAAACATAGCCTGTAATGATGTTTTTCTATCTCAATCTTCCATTTCTCACCAATTAAAACAGTTCAAATGAGCTCACCCAGCTGCATCATATTTCTCCATGCAAATGATGGGAATTTGGTTTGCTCTCCAGTGACAGTAAATCTAATAAATACCACAATTTTCTCTCTTTTTTTTCCTAAATGATGAAATGCAGGTGCAGAGTAATTGGTGTATTTATCCTTGAGGAAGTGATATGTCTGAAGAGAGCGAGCAAGAGAGAGACGGCGTGAAGGAAATAAGGCTGACGAAACTTGGTGATCAAAGATGGCCTGATATGTGAGATGTGCAGATCGACTCGCTGGAAAGAGTCCATGTGAAATTTTGGATGCGGAGAAATCTAATTTTGTGAAATCATTTCACAGAACCTCGCTCCTCTTTGATGTGCAATCAGAAGATTAGACAAAATAAAGACTGATATCCTTTAAAGGTGTCTTAAATGCATATGAATGAAGCACAAGTACACTGCAACATGTTCGTCAACGAGGTAACATCAATATCAACTGGTTTTATTTATTTTATTCTGTATTTATTTAATTAAGTCTTTAACCTTTTCTGTGCCAGGGACTGTTTGGTGAACTGTTTATATTTCTTTCTTTCTTTATTTTTAAATGCTTAATACTTTGTAATGCGGGAAGGAAAAAATTAACCATTCAGTCGGACGATTGTGTCATAACTTGAGTATTGGTTGGTTTGACGTTAACTGAATATCGTATTTTTTTAAGCATGTTATTTAATATATTTAAAATAATATTACCATTTAATATAACTGTTTCAGTAGTTTTTAAAATCGAATTTATTCCTGTGACAAAATAGCAGAAATTTCAGTAGTCATTACTCCATGATCACATGAGAAATCATTATAATATGCATATAATATGAGGAAACATTTCTTATTAGTAGCAATGTTGAAAACAGATTATGTGATGAAGAGCAAGTTTAAAAGAACAGCATTTATTTCAAATAGAAATCTTTTTAAAAATAAATAAATAAATGTCTTTACTGTCACTTTTGTTTTAATGCAACCTTGAGGAATAAAAGTATTCGTTTTTTTTTTTTTTATAAAAAATTAATTAATAAATCTTATATAATATATATATATATAGTTTTATGTAATTACTTAATTTTTTGGCCTGTCTGGTCACAGAAAACAACCTGACTAACTTCCTTATTTCCCTGACAAACTGCAATGATAAACTGATTTGTTTTAAATCTCACAAGACTACTCGAAGTGTACGGAAGTCTCTGACCGTTATAATTTCTCAGTAAACTTCTGCGACATACACACCACGCTGCTGAGCAGGGCTTGTTTTTAACCAAAACAAGTGATCGCCATTCAATTTCACAGATATTAGCAGCCAGGGACCAGAGTTGACTAATTTACTCCTACTCTGATGTACAAACATTAGCAGCTCTTCTCTTGTTTTAGATTGGACCTGGTAATGTCTTCGCCTCCCACTCGTGTACAGCTAAATGAAAGGCTTCTGTGGCTAAATTTCCCCCTAGTTCTTCCCACTCAAGTCTAACATCATTAGATGTACTTTAGGGCAGATATTGTTTCCTATCAATTCTATTCAAACGAAACGCGAGCTCACAAGCATCGTTATGAGGCAGCTAATAAAATCATACAAGGTGTTTATGTATGCAGGATTCTCAAGAAAGGGTAATCGTGCAGCTTATTAAAAGTGAGCTTGCCTACAGCCTTTCTGAGCAGGACTGACATTATAGCTTCTGTCACCGGTGAATCAGATGAGAGCGAGCAGCCGAGTCAAAGGTCACGGCTTTGCTTGCATGTTTGTGGAAATGGTGTGCTAATGCATTTGCAAGGCAAACATGCCGATGAACATAAATTGAAGCTTTTTTACTTTATAGCTATAGTGTGTTTTAAATGTAATATGCTCATGGAATACTTTGAAGGAACATTGGGATAAAGGAATCATGAGCTTTCACTTTAAAAATGCTGGGTTAAATATAACCCAGCGCTGGGTTAAAAAGGGACAAACCCAGCTATTCGGGTTGTTTTGACCCAGCGGTTGGGATGTTTTGACCCAGCTATTGGGTTGTTTTAACCCAGCTATCGGGTTGTTTTGACCCAGCGGTCGGGATGTTTTGACCCAGCTATTGGGTTGTTTTAACCCAGCTATTGGGTTGTTTTGACCCAGCTATTGGGTTGTTTTGACCCAGCTATTGGGTTGTTTTGGTTCAAAACATCCCAACCGCTGGGTCAAAACAACACAATAGCTGGGTTTGTCCCTTTTTAACCCAGCGCTGAGTTATATTTAACCCAGCATTTTTTAGAGTGTTGTTATTAGTGTTTGCTAAGGCCCAGCATCACTATTACTATTGCTCAAACCGATCCCTTTATCCTAAGTATTCAACTTTGGCATGTTACGCATTCCACACATTTGTGCTGCAGATATGAATGGGCTTCTGACTTGTTGAGCAGAGGCGTGCTATTGCTTTTCTAACTGATCAGACTTAAAGTGAATTTTTTTTACCTGGCAACAATCAAAAGGAAAAGAAAATCACTGAAGAGGGGATCTGAGATTTATCTAGACAGAAAATATCATAGAGACTTGACGTGGACCAGTAAGCAACACCCTAATAACCACTCTGAACATTACAGCAACCACCTAGCAACGCCCTAGAAACCATCCAGAACACCCTAACAACTACATATCCAGAAAAGGCTAAAATCTAGTTTTAATCTCATTTACAAATACTATTTACATGCAAACATTTTCTTAACACACATATGACACATAAGCGTATTTACAGGCAGCTCCATCAAATAATTACATATCAAAAGTTTGGAATAATTAAGATTTTTTTTATGTTTTTGAAAGAAGTCTCTTCTGCTCACCAACGAGGCATGCCTTTATTTGATCAAAAATACAGCAAAATCAGTAATATTTTGAACTATTATTACAATCTTAAATAATTGTAATTATTTTAATATCTATTTTAATATACTTTAAAATGTAATTTATTTCTGTGATGGCGAAGCTGAATTTTCAGGATCATTAATCCAGTTTTCGGCGTCACATGATCCTTCAGAAATCAGTCTAATATACTGATTTCAATTAAGCAGCTGTTTTCAGCACTGATAATAAAAATCAGCATATTAGAATAAAGGCCGTTTTAAAATATAGAAAACAAGACTTTTTTTTTTTTTATTGTACTAATATTTCACAATATTTCTGATTTTACTGTATTTTTAATCAATAGATGCGGCCTTGGTGAGCACAAGAGATTTCTTTCAAAAGCATTAAAAAATCGTAATTATTCCAAACTTAAGTACATACCTGTTGTTAAGTGGTATTTCACATGCCTGTCTAATTATCAAGAAAACGCGAAAGAAATTTCCTGTAAGTATGCATGACTAAAAATCAAACAATGTTTTTATGCTTTGCTGTTTGTTGCTTGGTGATCAAAGTTCAATTAAACAATGCCATGCAGATTTTATTCAGTAATCTACTGCAGCATCAGGAAAATCCCATCAGTTGTGCTTGCTGAGGTCCATTGGCAGACTTCTCAGCAGTGACCGTGGGAGGCCGGCTAGTGTGGGGATTTCCTCCCGTCTCCCACTCGACCAGCAACTCTCTCCCTCTGTCTGTCTCATTATCTGGCCTGCTTCTCCTCATCCTGCTCAGTGTGAACCACAAGAAAGTTTCTAACACCTGTTATTTCATCTTATTGCAACTGTATTGCTATCACGCATGTACAAATGGACGCGTTTCTTGAAATCAGGTCAACTGTGTCAGGAAACTGATCTCAGATACTCGTCTGCCTCTATTATTAGAGATGC
>NW_015544159.1:1454165-1455801 GCF_001515605.1 Sinocyclocheilus anshuiensis
TATAATTAATATATGTATTTCTAAGAATAAATCAAGCTTAAGCTGACACTTAATTTGGCTTGTATTGTAAATGTCCACAAAGTGCAAATATCGTTGATGCTACAAACACTGTGCTTTCAACGCTGCATGCAATGCTCTATAAAGCACTGAATATCCTCAATCCAAGAGTAAAAGTAATGATTTACTTCACTCTTCCTAATGCTTTGACACAGCTTAAACGAAACACATCCATCTATTCAGTCAATGAGATTTATTCCCAAGGAAAATTTTCATATTCATATTTCTAATACTTCATTATCACTGCTACAGTCAGTAGAGTTATGACTGCAATAATACCAATAGCTCTGTGAATGAATCTTTTTCAAGTGCAATATGAAAAAGATGTTTATGGAGTCATTACCCTTATAAGTGATATTACGTACAGGAAGATTTTTTCCCCAGACAAAAAGGAAGAATGATAACTTCGACTGACAGGCTTTAAATATAATGATATTATTAATTTGCTAGGTTGAGATTTGTGAAAATCGCAATTTGTCAAATTTCAGACTCTGTGACCCGGAGGAGAACTAAATGATTCATCTTGGTTGATTATCTTATATTGCCAAATAACTCACAAGTCAGTTAGGTTGGCCAATGAGAGTCGTTGTGGCAAACACTAGATGTGTCCATTGTTTCGATTTTGTAGATTCTATGCCCTGTTTGGGAAAGAAAATATAGCTTTGTGAAAACAAATAGGCACTAACATAGACATTCAGCTCTAGATCAGAATAGCCGCTCAATGACCAGTTTGTAAACATTGACATTTAGAGGAGATCTTGATGATTGTTGTTTCATGAATTTGATGGTAATTATAATGATTGAGGATGATTGCATAAATGTGCTTAATAAAATAATGTTATGATGAAAATTTGAATATGTTATAAAATCAATAAAACACTTGAGGTCATACTGTATTGTGGATTGTGCCTTACAACGGTTGTGTTCACAATACAGCACATACTTTACTCATTAATTTTTGCTCTTATTTAAAAAAAAAATGGCTCAATGGAGTTTTGTCAAGTCATTCATAACTGTCTGTCTGTCAGCACCCAAACAGACCCTATTAACCATCACCCCAGTGACCTCTGACATAGTCTCCTTCACATAGCTGTCCAGTGTTGTTTTAGTATCAAATAGATTCATTCTGAGGACAGACTTCATTTATTGTTTTTGTCTCTCTCTGACTCTGTCTCTCTCTCTCTCTCTCTCTCTCTCTCTCTCTCTCTCTCTCTTTGGAATAATTAGAATTATGAACAATGAATGTCTGAAAAACTTTTCCTGAATGATCAATTTTGAGATATTTGCTTCCAGGAAATCTCTTCTTTCAGACTAGTGGAAAGAAAACAACTAAAATCTCGACCAGCAACTCTCTCCCTCTGTCTGTCTCATTATCTGGCCTGCTTCTCCTCATCCTGCTCAGTGTGAACCACAAGAAAGTTTCTAACACCTGTTATTTCATCTTATTGCAACTGTATTGCTATCACGCATGTACAAATGGACGCGTTTCTTGAAATCAGGTCAACTGTGTCAGGAAACTGATCTCAGATACTCGTCTGCCTCTATTATTAGAGATGCTCCACAGTTTCTTGAATGTTCA
>NW_015544159.1:1455861-1458142 GCF_001515605.1 Sinocyclocheilus anshuiensis
CTCTCTCTCTCTCTCTCTCTCTCTCTCTCTCTCTTTGGAATAATTAGAATTATGAACAATGAATGTCTGAAAAACTTTTCCTGAATGATCAATTTTGAGATATTTGCTTCCAGGAAATCTCTTCTTTCAGACTAGTGGAAAGAAAACAACTAAAATACACATTTATGTGTTTATCACACTACTTGTGCCTGTAGATTAAAATTACGATATAGGTCTTCAAAGAAATAGTTCACCTATTCAATTTCCTAAAAAAAATAAAAAAAAATAAAAAAATGTCTCACCCTCAGGACATCCAAGAAGTAGATGAGTTTGTTTCTTCATTGGAACAGATTTGGAAAACCTTAGCATTACATAATGTGGATGCTTTTATCGGCTGTTTGGACTCTTGACGGCACCCATTCACTGCAGAGGATCCACTGGTGAGCAAGTGATGTATGCTAAATTTCTCCAAATCTGGTCTGATGAAGAAACAAAATCATTTGTATTTTGAATGGCCTGAGGGTGGAGAACATTTTCAGCAAGTGTTTGATTTGTGGCTGAATCCTTCTTTGAAGGCCTATTCCGTTACGTTTTCTCCTGCACTCCACTTAAGTAGCAATTGCATGCACCAGACTTCACAGTTTTCTGTGGATTTTGCTGAGGGGTTTGTTGTTCTTATGTTATTTGCCTGATTTATATTTCATTTTATTCCTAAAAACACGATGAACATTTTTTTCTTCATGTCGACAGTATTTACCAACATCCAAAATCCCTTCTGTTCAACTTTAATATGTCAGCAAAATGAAACAAGAATTTTGAACATGGTTTTAACCATTGTTTCGATTTCTCTTCTGTGAATGTATGCAAATATATGTATATTTAATTATACAGAACTTGATTTTCATATTTAAACATAACATTTCAGAAAACATGTAATACACACCAATTGTCTTAATGTATTAAGAGATGAGAACGTATGGTGATATCTATTCGTTATACTCTATTCACCTGTAGTGTTTTTTTCAAGACTTGATTCTCATCCACTGTATATCCAGATTTAACCACTTGAGAAAGCTGAACACCTGACAGCGGTGAGAGCTGTCTGCTAGTTTAACATGTGTAAGAATATTTGTCAGGCACATTAGCTCACTGTGGGGTTCCCATTGTGTATAAGGAGGCGGCCTTCAAAAACCCCCATTACATTCCCTTTCTGTCTTTTAGGGTGCTCTGTGTAGGAGGCTATGTGGGATTCCCCATACAACAAGTCAAAAAGCACATAGGAACCTGCCTCTGCTCGTCGACAGAATACCCGCTCTAAGCAGAATCCTTCGTGTCAGGACAGAGGAGGGTGCGGAGGACAAAGAGAGCAGCCGAGGAGCAGCAGTCAGTCAGTCAGACTCGGGAAGAGTGTGGGCTGCAGCATTCTGCCTCCTGAGTAGCCGGGGGGTCTTCTAAAGCTTGACTGGCTCATCATTACTTTTCAGGCCAGACTTCAGCCAGGTGAAAGAGGTGACAGGCCGTCCTCCTACACGCAGATTCCAGTGGACGCTGGGCACGCTCTCTCACAGCTGTCAGCTGTTGTGATGTGCTGACAGAAGAAGAGCGACAGGAAGTGCAGGGACTGCCACACACATAATGGAGCTTACTACTTACTGCGCACTATGCACTGTATATCGCCTATGGTAACACTTCATTCTGATAATCCACTTGAGACATTGTGCTAACTAGAAGTAATTTTGCAATTATGTGTCAACTACCAGTCATTAGATTATTAGTAGGCTGTCTCCTTAATATCTGCTAACAATTTCTTTTGATGGTTCCAAACAAACATTCTATGTAAGTAACTTTGTAAGTACATGTCAACTCTAACCCTAAACTAACAGTCTACTAAAACTCTAAAGAGAGTTAACTGACATGCAGTTTCAAAATAATGAGAGTTCGTTGTAATTAGAGTCATTTCAAAGCTACTTAGAGTTAGCAGAATGTCTAAAGTGGACTATCGAAATAAAGTGTAGCCTCGCCAACAAATGTTTTTAAGTTTTAACAGTAGGCATTATTTCACATTAAACATTGCAAACAGTAGTATTTTACAGTGTTGTCACATGACTTCACTACTTTAATACAGTAAATTCTGATAAGCACCTTACCAGAAAAAAAAGTTATTTTGTAATTTTTTTTAATCCAATTTTGCATTAAAAAATTGAGATTTTTAAGATTTTACGATAAGATATTTTTTATGTTTTTTTTTTTTTTTAAAGAAGTTTCTTATGCTCACCAAGGCTGCATTTTTTTGATCAAAGAT
>NW_015544159.1:1458651-1460447 GCF_001515605.1 Sinocyclocheilus anshuiensis
TTTTTTTTTTTTAAAGAAGTTTCTTATGCTCACCAAGGCTGCATTTATTTGATCAAAGATACAGTAAAAAAAACAATAATATTGTGAAATATTTTTTGTTTTCGATTTTTTTAATAGATTTGAAATGAATTAATTTCTGTGAATTGCATTCAGAAAAGGTGCAGACAATACAGAATACACATACTATATACTTCTGAAGAAATAAGAGCAGTATGATTGAATGCTCTTCTGAACATAAAACACCTAGCCATGGTGCTTCAGAACATCACATAGCTAATATCCCACTCAGAAGACATCATTCATGTTCTAAATAAAGGATCGGTCGCACAAATGTCAAGTTAGCAGCATGTGAAACAGGTTCACAATGAATCCCACGTATACACGGCAGTTAGGATCGCTTTGAAGGAGAAAAGCAGGCTAACTTTGCACCTCAGAGGTCAGAACAAAGGCAACTCTGTTCCAGTGGCCTGCTGTACATGAACGGACAGACTTTTTTTTCAATGAGTTATGACTCGATTCACATTTGTCCGTTGTCTCGATGGACACCCACAGTGTTCCAGCGACTGCCTTCTGATACAGTACACAAAACACAGAGAGAGCTATGCAGTGTCCCTGCTAAATATGGATTATTCACACTTATGGTTGAGTCATGAATCACAAACATTATATTTGAGATATACATGTCTTAAGTTTTGCGGAAGAATTCAGTTTTCAAATGTCTGTTGAAATGTCATGAATGAGATCTCTTTAATACGTCGATTGATTCTCTTGGACAGCAATGAGATTTAATGGAGAGCAAATGATTTTTTTGTCTCCCATTAGTAACCTCACATCTCTCCTGTTGAGTTTCTGGGGAGACCTCAACAGCATCTCAAACTATGCTCAGATTTGGCGAGATACTAAGATATTTCAATGTGAACAAATATTTGTCATCAAATTCTTGCCAGACCAAATGATTTGACCTATGCCATCAACATTCACCGACTCATTTGTGTCTTTTTCTATTTCTCCTGAGGAATTTTTTGAGAGCCAGATGAGACAATGAAACAACACTGAACTAAACTGAACTGAATAATGACGCTATTGTCTTCTGTAGAGCTGCTTTACAACTAAAAGTTGTTTAGTAACTGTAACAATTTGTTTTTACTATTGATTACCGTGAAGCTGCTTTGAAACAATCCGTATTGTATAAGGCGCTATATAAATAAATGTGACTTCACATGACTGAAAAGCCACATTAGCTTTGAAAGAGTAACTTCTGAGCAATATAAATTGAATAAACTGTAATATCACTTGAATGTAAAAACAATCAATCAAACAAATGCAGCAAAAGGCTGATCAAAGGTTTTTGTATGAAATGTGCATTACCTGGCCTTATATGGCCCTGAGTGCTGTGAGTGTATGGCAGGGCAGAGTTTAGGCTGGGATTCATGAGGTTGTATCTGATCCAGTTCAGTTCTCTATTAGTAGTAATTGGAGCACATTCAGATAAAGCAAGTGGCACTTGACAACAAAAACAAAGTACTTGAGCCGATGACGTCGTCGGTTAATAAGTGCACTCTTTGAATGGACAAAATATTATGCTGTGCAAGGAAACTCCAACCGCTGGACAGAAAAACACAGAGCATGTAACACTGCCTGTGTCTTTTATGTATGTAAATGATACAGATTCAGTGCTTTTCACATTGTTACTCTGAGTGACACATAGCAGACTTCCAGGGATGTCAAATACTCCTTAAAGGAACACTCCACTATTTTTGAAAATAGGCTCATTTTACAACTCCCCTAGAGTTAAA
>NW_015544159.1:1460459-1558856 GCF_001515605.1 Sinocyclocheilus anshuiensis
TGCACACTAAACATGGCTCACAAATATTACACAACATTATTTTACAGTAATGTTCTCATTCTGATTTTATGTAGCCTATATAACAGACTTCCTCTGTATGTTGCACTTAACTGTATTTTCCTTTTCGAAGTGATTCAAATCATATTTCAAGCAATTCAAAACCCACATGGCGAACAGTGCACATCTGAGTTGTCTCTGAAGGAAATAATGCATTATTTATCGGCTTTAAAGGAACACTCCACTATTTTTGAAAATAGGCTCATTTTCCAACTCCCCTAGAGTTAAACGGTCTCATTCCGGCGTAATAATCAAGGAACTTTGCTGCCGTACCATGGGTGCAGCAGGCGCAATGATATTACGCAGCGCCTGAAAATAGGCTAACTTCCGTCAACATAACCAACATGACCACCTGCTTGCACAGGGAGCGTGCTGGGACTATTTTCAGGCGCTGCGTAATATCATTGCGCCTGCTGCACCCATGGTACGGCAGCAAAGTTCCTTGATTATTACGCCGGAATGAGAGTATAGTTCCTAGCCATATCGGCCTAGAAAATCGCAACTTTTCATTTGCCGTCGGTCTTAGTATACGATGTAACTACAGAAGAGTCAAGTTTTAAATAGGAAAAATATCCAAACTCTTTGGTCATTTTTGAGCGAGATGCTAACGGTCTAATCAGATTCAATTATCTATGCTAAGCTACAGCTAAAAGTACTACCGCCAGACCTTGAGATCGGCTGAATGGATTCGAAAACGGTAAAACTCAACTGTTTAACTCTAGGGGAGTTGGAAAATGAGTAGTGTTCCTTTAAACGTTATGTTGGGACCCATTTTATTTTAAATGTCTTACTACTATGTACTAACATTTCAATGAATCATTTGATACAATGCACGTGATGTTTACATACACGTTTTTACATTGTAGTTACATTTTTAAAATGACCAAGTAACTACACCGATACACTGTAAAATAAATAAATAAATAAATAACAATTACTGGAGTAGATTTTAGAAGAAAATACAATTTCAGTCGTGCTACTTCAAAATGTCATATTTAATTGAATGTGTTACTTGCTGTTTCTTTGTAATTATTTGTGAAATGTGCTATTAATGTATTTTCTTTCTTATTTTTGGTCTTTTTTATTGCAATAAACATTTACAACAAAAAATAAGAAAAGGGGACATACGGTCAGCACATAAGAGAGTCAAATAAAAAGGCATTGAAGGAGAGATGCCATCAATGCCTTTGTATATTAAAATAGTTAACAGGGTCAAAAATATATGCAAAGAACAAGAAAAAAAGATTTACTATTATCTGTATTGCTTTGCTGTTATGTTGCTATTTTAAAGTACACTTTCACGTCATTTACATAACATTGTAATGACATTAGAAAGGAATACTGTTACACTTATAAACAGTGTTGGGGAAAGTTACTTTTAAAAGTAATGCATTACAATATTGCATTACTCCATAAAAAAAGTAACTAATTACGTTTATTGCAATTGTAATAAACAATGTTTATTGTAATTATTGCAGGTTTGCGTCATATTCTGAGTTGCATTATTTTTATTCATTTTGAGGAATACTGAATCTGTGTGTTTTTTTTTTTTTTTTGAATGAGATGAATTAATGCATATTCATATTTATTTTAGAACTACAGTAAAATCTTCTGATTTCTGTCACCATGGGGACAGGAGAGCTGTCAATCAATAAATTGAAAAAAAAAAAGTAACTTGCGTTACTTATTTGAAAAAGTAACTCAGATATTCTCTTGTAAATTAAAAAGTAATGCGTTACTTTACTAGTTACTTGAAAAAAGTAATCTGATTACGTAACTTGCGTTACTTGTAATATATTACCCCCAACACTGACTATAAAACATATTTATATGATACTCCAAGGTACTTCATATTATAGGTACAGGTCAAAAAAGAAAACATGGTACATGTCTTTAAAAAAGTACTCCTTTGCACTGTGATGGTACAAAGTCCATCTTTATTTGTTAGTGATTATTGAATTTGTAGGACAAAAGCGCCCTCTAGTGGTGAGGTAACACCACAGCATTCCACAACAGATTTTGAACATGGTTTCATCTAATGAGACACGTTTGATACTAAATCATGCCACTCGTTATGAATGGGATATGATTTCGCGTGATTTACTAAGTAGAAAAGACGAAAAGAAACGCGTTGTCACATGTGACGCGGCGGTGACGTCGCGGAGGGGGAAGTTGTTGTTGTTTTTGCTCGACTCTTGCAGCAGTGGATCAGTAACCGGTGAAACCAGAGTCTCTGGTCCCGGAATAACGACAACAATGTGCCGATGAGTCTCTCGTGTAGCTGAGGCTGTAGTTGATGAAGGAATGGAGGTGCTGGACAGTCCTCTCAATCTCGTAAGTGTCTGTTTACAAGTCCAATTAGCATGCTAGCAGCTGTTAGCTTAGCCGCATTTAACCTCTGAACAAATTCAAATATAGCTGCGAAGAGTTTACCCGGAGCTTTAATTCACTTAACCGTGACGTGAAGACTCTGTATAACCCGTGTGGTATTTTAATGTAGTCTGTTTTAGTTAGCCTCCATATGTGTTTATTTACTGCTGACAGCTGATCCCCTTTAAACAAACAAACACACACACACTAACATATGACTCGAAATGTGTGATTTATTATTTCCTAGTTATTTCCTAGAGATGTATTATTTCCTAGATTTATAACAGTACGTTACTGTTGGCAGTGTTGGGGAAAGTTACTTTTAAAAGTAATGCATTACAATATTGCGTTACTCCATAAAAAAGT
Organism: Sinocyclocheilus anshuiensis; assembly: GCF_001515605.1. NCBI lineage: Eukaryota > Metazoa > Chordata > Actinopteri > Cypriniformes > Cyprinidae > Sinocyclocheilus > Sinocyclocheilus anshuiensis. Next base: position 1,463,253 of record NW_015544159.1, read on the forward strand.
AACTAATTACGCTACTTAGTTACTTTTTACGGAAAGTAATGCGTTACGTTACTTTTGCGTTACTTTTTAAATCTGGACAGGGCTTGCTTGTTTGTTTTTAAAATAAAAAAGTTATATTTTTGGCAAATATAAAAGCCTTTTCACACCAAAAGTGAAATGAATAAGCCTCAGGCTGAAGGGAAAGTAAATTTACGTCTGTACAGTAGAATGCAGAAGAAGAAATTTCAACACACTTCAGCAGTAAAAAATTGAAAAAAGTAATCTGATTACGTAACTCGCGTTACTTGTAATGCGTTACCCCCAAAACTGACTGTTGGCTGTTCATGATATAATACTGAAATTGGGATTATATCATTAAATGTTTTTTTTGTTTTTTTTTTAAGTTGAATAAAATTTTTGCTTTGCAAATTATATTATCAGCATAACAACAAAGCAGCAAAGATTAGAGATTTCTCTCTCTCTCTCTCACCGATATTGTAACATTATGTTGGTATAAATGTCAATATAAATTATTCAACATAAACTGAAATAAATTAAAAACAATAAATGTATATTATATATAATATACTCTAATTTAGTTAGTATTCATAAGACCATCTTCCCCATTGTTGAAAAAGGGGGGGCTTTTAAAAAGAGTACTTATTATGGAAATAATATACTTTAAATAATAAACTTAAGTACAAACTGAATTTAAAGTTATGGACACTTATTGCATGTTATTTCCAATTGAAAAAAATATATATATATATTATATTTTAAATGTATATTAAATGCAAGTAGTTAAACTTGACCCACCTGAGTAGTGCATTTCTGTGTGTAATTTCATAATTCTTATCTCTTTGAAATATGTTTAAAGTGTACTGCTAAATGTACTGTTTGTGGTCAACTAAATATCATGTCAGTGTCATCATGACAATGTCATTTCTGTTGAATCTTGTATTTGTTTTGTAATGATGATGATGTAATTTAGTGCATTTAAAATATATTCATTTGAAATGTAATATCAAATCACACACTGCAACACAAATACCCCACATGTGCTTAAGTGTGTTAGTTAGCACATCAGAATAAGTGCACTTCTTTAAAGGCTGACAAAGGATTATTAAAATGCACATTAGATAAAAATGTTTAATTTGACGTTATTACACAGTACACTTAAGTGGCCTTTTATTTCATTAATATTCTATTATCTGCAAATACAGTTTTTTTTAATGTACTTTTATGATTTGAAGTAGACTACAAGTACACATGCAATTAAGTGCACTTCTTTTTCACAAGGATCAATGGACGCAAGAACACCTGACGCTCTGTACAAAAAGTTCACATGATCCGTGTCAAAAATATACTTCTTTCCAAGTTTGAATTAGACTTTGACTGTCAGATGTTCAGTGTGGTCTCAGATCCCACTGTAAACACGGAGTACTTGTATCTGTACCGTGTTAACAAACTCATAATGAAATAATGTAATCTCTTTCAGGCCCATCAACAGTGCAGGAAAGCAGAGTGCTTGCTGGCTGCTGGGAAATTTGAAGATGCCATCTCCTGCCACAGAAAAGCTGCAGGTTGGTTTCAGTTTTAAGCTCTATTCAGACACTAATTGTTTCTCTGTGAAAGTAGTCACATGACAGCTCAGTGATAAAACGTATGCATTCGGATGGTGATTTATTTAGTTCTGTGATCCAGTGAACTTGGGAATGTGGTCAGGCACATGATTGTCAGGTGTACAGTACACACAATGTGTTATTGCTTGGACAATTCATTCATATTTATTTTAATAATAGGAAAACAATATCCTATTTGTTATTTAATTATGTAAATATTCTAGTTAAATTCATAGAGAAATTGATGCACTATATTGTAAATGGTTTTCTGTCTTGCATTTTATCTCTAAAAATGAAGGATGTCATTTAAAAAAGCGGAAATTAGCAGAAATAAGTGAACACAAACAATTATTTACATAAGATAAACATTTGACCTGGCTCCTTGTTTGACTAGTAAAATGATTAGTTGTGCAAGCCTTAAAGTTGGCATGAAATGATCTTTTCTTCTTGAACAAGAAAAAATGTAGAGAGCAAGACTTGATTTTGTCCATCGAGAACTGATTGGATCATTGGATCAAAAAATAAATAAATATATAGTTATGAAATTTGGGCACAATTTTATTATGCTTTTTGTCTGTTCATAAAAAACAGGCTGCAGGAAAATGTAAATTCACTCTCTAAGGTGGCGCTTATAGAAAAGCTACTGAGAGGAGCTGTCTACCAACGATATAAGATATGCAGGTGCAACCAAAAATCAAAAAGCCATATCAATTGAAAAAGGTGCAGCACTCACTCTTGAAGGGGTGTTTAAACATCTTAAAAATGTATTTCATAAGCTTACGTTTTTTTTTGTTTTTTTTCAAAAGTTAGTGCGAAAGTTACCTTACACTGCTTGACAGTGGTCAAAAAGGATTTACAAAAAGATTGTTTTGATTCCCTTCTTCTAAAGTCACAGATGTGGAATCAGACGGCACTTAAATGACCACACGACCTTGGTGTTTGTCAAAACGCAGTAGGTCACTCCGACATTCTGGATTCAAACAGCCATAAAATCACAGGCTAGCCATCCTCATGAGAAACAGTTGTCTTCAGAATAGGGCTTTAGTCTCCTTAGGTTTGTCTCACAAAGAACGCCAAAGCTTGGCTAGTCGAATTTGAGCCTAAACAATATTCTTGTATAATCTATGAGTAGCACTGGGCTCAACCTCTGATTGGAAACCAGCCCTGGATGTGTGTGCTTACATTAGGGCTGCACGATAAATCGAAATGGAATCGAGATCGCGATTCGACAGAAGCTGCGATTGTCATGCGTATCTTTCAGTGAAGCACGGTTCTGTGATCAGTAGTAAATCTCCATCCGAAGGCCAGAGGGCGCTCTCGCGCTGAAACTTCAAATACGCCTCGCAGAAGAAACCCAGGAAATGCCTATCGCTGCAGCTGAATAAACAGAAGATTCAACTGCTTTCATTGATTCAACGTGACTAATAAACACACGACTACGGCAATATACGGTTTATCTGAGTTCATTGCGCATGACAATCGCATTCGATTAATCGTGCAGCCCTAGCTTACATAACTTAAGATAACGTCATTTCTCCACAGAACTTCTCAATGAGGCCATGAAGCTCACCGAGTGTGAACAGGTATGCCTGTACGGTCCTCATTGTCCTGCATTTTCTTCATTATTATTTATTGTGGATAATGAGATGTTTCTTTCCTGCGTAGGCTCGCATGTCACTGGAGCTTCAGAGGGACAGTCACATCAAGCAGCAGAGGCTGATTGAGGAGCAATGGAAGCGAGCAAAGCGAGAGGACAAGCCCAGAACACTCCAGCATGTCCCCGCCTCGGATCAAACGCCACGCCGCCACCTAGAGCTGGATGGAACCGCCACGGACGTCTCCCAACCCTCTGAACGCGAGTATGACACCTGGTTGTACCTCCTGAAGAACAAAGGCACTGTCCCAGAGCCCTGCGCAGGCAGTAAAGCCCAGAAAGATGACAAAACCCGTCTGGAAGAGCAGCAGACCACCATCGACGACCTACGCAACCTGGTGGACCGACTGGTGTCCGAAAACGAGCAGCTGAAACGGGAGAACGAGCAGCTGCGGGCAGAGAACGCACGGCTGAAGAAGGAATCCTATGCTGATGCCGACTTCGTGGAGCGGTCGGGGCTGTGGGTGCTTCCACAGACAGCCGAGGAGCGCAAGGCCAAGGACATTCCCATCCCACAGCTCCCTCCGCTGGAGATGCCCACTCAGGAGATCCCTCTGGAAGACCTGCCTGGCCTAGAGCTTCCTGAGGACATCCTGCAGGAGCTGTTGGATGGGAAGAAGCTGTGACCGCTCACACACCAAAGGGAGACTTCGAGCGCCATCGCATGCCAGCGAACACACCGAGGAAACATTCACGGTGAAGCAGCCCAGCGGCGGAAATGACGGTTCACACAACCGTCCTACTCGACTTCTCAGTGGTGCCCTGTAGCGATTGGATACACAAAGGAAGAAAACAACGCTTTTTGAAGTATGTGTGCCTTTTTGAACATTTCTAACGTGTTTTTTGTTATGAAGTACGAGTGAAAAGGGACATTCTGTTGAACACTATGTTATCAGACGTTTTATCAGCAGGTGAATTTGCCTCTTGCAAAATCCCACTTTGAATCGAAAACTATTTCCTACACGGACACTGTGAACTACATTCATAATGTGTGAGTGTGTGAGGGTTTTGTGCAGTATCTGTTGATCAGCACCATCCATGTTGATGTTGTGGTTATGCAGTTTCAGTCGTCTATCAACAGCGCAGATTTAGGGCATAGAGGAAGCCAAGAGGCATCAATGCAATTAGTTATGCATTCTGTTTCCATACACTGATAACCAGCTTGCAGCACTTGTTTTGCCTTATTGCAATTAGTACAAAGCCCAGGCATGATGTCATCTCTGAATGATTTGTAGCAGCAGCCTGTAAAACGAAAACAGCTGTGGTTTATTTTGAGACTGAACATGAGTGTGAGTCTATTGCATTCGGAACGATAAGCAATAATCATGTCAAGTGCTACAGAATCACTCATTCATTTAGTTGTTTCTCATCTCCGCTGACTTCTCTGAATTCTGCTCCGCTGTGTCAGTCTTCAGAGGCAATGCCAACAGCATAGGAATGGACATGTCCTGAAAGCTTCGCTCTTTGGACCTGTGTGAAGTCTGAATGAACTGAGGATGTTGTTTGTTGTTTTGACGCTTCGTTTGTACTGTACTCCTCAATCAAGGATTGTCTGGATCACGGTGTTAATATTTTCAGGTAACTGACTGCACAATCATACCTTGCTCTAACAATAAACCAGGTCCTCACACTAATCAAAAGCTTACCAACATGTGCCAGACTCGCCTGGGAAGAGATGAATTTATGGCTTATATTTGTGTCATGAAGAGGGAACCAAATCCACATTTTGCTCTTTTTATTATTTTGTTTTTAGTTCAATGTTTAATTACTGGTTTACCACAGTAATCAGGGTGCATCAGATTGTTTTTTTATTTTAAATTTTGTTTTGTGATGTTAAAAAAAACAATGAAAATCATATGACGAAAGTGTTTTGATGCATGAATGGCTGTTCTACGGTAGCTGTACGTATATATGATTAAGATATTGAAAACAAGAATTTATGTATAATTCTTTTGTGAGTTTACTTGTTCTGACAAGCATTAAAGATTTTAACAAGTGGCAGCATAAATCTGTTCTTGAGTTGTTTGTCCAACTGCTTGTACGCTATTTCTAATACAGTATATTGAAAATATACTACAATAGTACAAATATTCCATGCAGTCTATTGAACAGGAGCTCATAAAAGCTGCATACATAATTTTAAAAGAATGTTTTAATTTGTTTTTAATGGAATATAGCATAGTCACGCTACACATAAACCTCCCATAGTTCATGTTAACTGCCCACTAATGCAAACAGGTCTAAATTAGTCACTGGTTTTGAATAATGTACTACATGTAAAAACTATTTGTACTCTTTTTTTTTTTTTTAAAGGATTGTATATATCATTAAACTGTAAGATTCTTTATCAGAGAGACTTTAGAATGGTAGTGACTGCACTACAAATGAGTGTACATTGCATCATTTCTAAATCCCCACAACAGCTCAACAGCCTCCTCTGGTGTTCAATCAGTGAATGATGGCATGTGTTCAAAAGTGGGCAAAGTCTATTGGGCAGCAAATCCAGAATTAGATTTTCTCAATAAGACACTGGCTTGTGAAAAGTGGGCATTACATACTAAACAAGCACTAGTTCTGACTGTTTGGCTATTGGTTAACATTTTTTTTGGTGACGTCAGTCGAGAAAGAAAGTCGTTTTAGAGGTGAAGCATATTTTGATTACGAGAATATATATATATATATATATATGGCCAAACACAGAATATCTCCTATAGATAATTTGAACCTTTCATCTTGTCAATAAAGCAAAAGGCAGCCAGATATTTGATAAATCCATTTTAATGGAAAATGTAAAACCCCTTTGAACTTCAATGTACAAAGCATGTAACACTTGCACTTTCAAATTTGAAATTGAAGCAAGCCATGTTTAAAAAAATACATCAGTGAATGTATATATGTATAAATTTACACAGCATAGTACGATTTGCTTTTTCCACTGAACTTCAAAAGTTCGCCATAGTAAATCTGAACATAAAAAGGAAGAAACAAGACCGTTTTTTCTTGAATAAATTACAACTTTTTTTTGAAAATGTCTCCATTTTACAGTGAATACTTTTTAATAAAATGCTGAAGTGTTATTCATTAAGTCTTTCTTTACATAACAGAACTTTACAATGTTTACAATTGTTTGGCAGTTCTTTTTCTCAAAAGATATGGCATGAGGACACGAGACAGCGGATCTCTCTCACAGTAACTCCCAAGTCTCCAAAGTAGTAGTGAGCGCCATCAGAAATCCATTAGCAAACTGTACAAGTCACATTTACAATTGATCGAGAACAGAGCGTAGAACTCCTAAAAATAAATACGATTCTCCACTGAAACTATACAGTATGAAAGAGCAAAAGGGGAACGAAACCAAACAGACAAACAAACACTAGATTCTCTTTAGAAGTGTGGCGTGTCAATCACAGTCATCCTGGTGCCCTATACTGCTATGGTGTCAGTAACAAAAACAGTTTACCGGTGGTTTTTCTCTGCTTGGCACTGGAGGTTCGCGGCGTGAGCGTTAGTGTGCATATTTGGGGGAACGTGTCGACGAGTGTGTCATGAGTTCATCTCCTCCCCTTCCTCTGCGCAGCACCTCTTTAATGTCCCCACAGCATCCTTCACGCAGTGGTAAAAGATGTTTTTGACCTGAGAGAAACGGCAGGCTGTTAGAATCACATGACATGATGAGAGACGTCTGAAATGGCATGGCAACTGATGAAAGTTCGTCCGGCAGACTGCAGTGCTGAGAAACATCAAGAAACTGAGAAGCACAAACACTAAACTAAGAGTGCAACGGTGTTGTGGGAATTTTCTATTTCAATAAAAGTATGAGGCAAAAGTCTTTTGAAGATCTATTTTCTTGCAAGAAAAGGTCAACAGTCATATAGATGGCTGCAGAGTGTGACAAAGAGGCAACACCCCAACTCAACATTTATACCTTCATCAAATGTGGATGCTTTGATCTCATCCAATCATAATGCATATTCAACTTATACATCCATTTAAGGTGTCTAACTATGTCCTCCAGATGCGTTTCTAAGAAGCCAGGACATCTAAAAAGCTGACATAACATTTTCCTGTCTCACACTTGTCTTGCACGTAGATTTCCCGTCATCTCTCATCTCAGGACAAACTTAAGCACCTTAATGAGGCATTTAGAGAAGAAAGAACACTCTTTAGTAGAGTAAAGCAAATAAAACTACTAATAATATAAATATAGAATAAAATTCCCTCCACACAGTGTGTCTGCAGAGATTTTAAAATATAATTTTAAGACCTATACAAATTGGATAAAAGGAATACCGCATGTCCATGCACAACAAAACCAAAATATACAATTTATCTCAAAGTTTAAAAGTTTAAAATATTCAAGACATGTTGCACATATGTACTGAAATTGAATTGGGTACTAATATATCAATACATGAATTAGACGTTGATTGATATTGGACTTTACAAATAAAATGATAATAATGTGTTTTTAAAAAGGCAAAAAAATGACATTATTGTGCCAATACTAGTAAAATCTATATTCTGAATGTTAAATATAAGGCTGACAAGTGATTCAAATTTATAATTTAATTAATTACATGATTTGCCAAGTAATTCATCAAATTTACTGCAAATTAATCATTTTAATTCATGTTTCTATGCAAAAAAAATTGACTTTTAATTATAAACGAGCCCTTTTATTTTGAAATGTATTTGCTTTACTACTTCCAGCTGCTCATTCAAAAACATGAGGGAGATCAAATGTGCACTCTTGCAACCACCTACAAAATATTACAGTATAAAGATCACAAAGGAAACAGTCATAATTCATCAGTAGTGGATCGTAAGCAATCTATATTGGCTGCAAACTGCTCTGAATCCATGTCCCTGTAGAACGTGTAGCAGCACTGCATCTTCAAACATGCAGCGCTCACATTTATTTAATTAAACCATTGTCTTTTGAATGCCACATTTGTTACAGCATGTAACATATTTAAAACTTTTTAGGACCTTACTCTAAATATAAGACATTTTTAGGACCCAGTGAATCCTGATATTTGTAACTTTTATGCTATCTCGTCTATGTCTAACGATGCATCTGAAACTATACATATTAAATGTGTTATTTTGTGAGGAGAGTATTTGAGTTTATAACACAAGTGGAAGCAAACAGACTGCATGTTTGTGTAACAATCTAAAGAGCAACAAATCATAGAGACTCTGTGATCCAGCTCAGGCCTTTATATTCCAAAACATGTTGACATGTTGCGATATTTCCAGTTTGAACTCTACCTGTAGCTTATCTTCATAGTTGATTTCCTCTTTGGAGGATCTGAGTTCCTGGGTTAAGTGGAACGAATGCACCACATGCTCCGGAGAGACAAAGTCGTTGATCACCTGGACGCAGCTGTGCAGGTTTTGCACCTGTACGGATGAGAGACACACAAATCTGAGTGCGCAGTGATGTGACAAATATCAGAAAGATGATGGTGCTCTGGAACTTCAGCTAGGTCAGAAAGAGGAAGTTTGACTGTGATTGTGATTTTGCTGAAAACCTGTATTACGCAATCTACTACATGCCTTCAGTCACCTGATTGACATTATAATTTAGCAAGTAAAATGCCTTTTAGTATAATTGTTAAAACATTCCCTTCAGATCGTGGTCTTTTACCAATCTTTACTAGTAAATGTAAGAGTAACTTTTATATTGTCAGTAATATTACAACATTTACTAAACTGAAGCAACTTAAGTTTACTTGATTATCCATACATTATTTTTTAGAAAAATTTAAAATCAAGCTATCAAATATGATACATCAGGTTTCTGAGGAACGTTTATTTGTTCATCTCTCAATCATCACTGTATTGCATTGCATTATGTTTTGCCCCCCACAACTACAGAGCTTTGATCATGAAGCTAAGCATTTAAATTTCAGCTTACTAAGACATATTATTGGGAGATTGAGAGAGACAGCCTATATTTATATGCATTTTACGTAAGTTATATTGTTATAAAGATCTCATTGATTTACATTACAAACTGTCAGAATTTCATCTTACGTTTTGTCCAAATAAATATCAACAACTGCACCAATAATATTTTTGCTCAGTTTGGGCCTCTGGTGTTGGTGTATCATATATGATACTCTACACATATGAAACCCTTTATTATTATTATTATTTTGATTAAATAATTTCATTTCGAATAAATAGATTTTTCTAACTATTATTTCATATGTCAGGCTTTACACAGTTAAAGTTAAATTAAAAGCATTAGTCTTTTTTTTTTTTTGATGTTTTAAATAATTCAAAGATATTCAGACAAAGTGTGGCTTAAGTGTTTTAACAATTTTTAGCAACACTGTAAACAAAACAGTGAGCTTTGTTGCTTTCCATGTCTATAAAGTGGGGGTTTTTGGTCTGAATAATCAATAACACAACAAAAGCCCCAGAACGTAGTATATATCATGATTTGCTCATGTGATATCAGTGGTTTGAGCAGAATATGCAGACCTGGTGCAGAGCTCCAGCAGGGATCAGGACGGAATCACCCAGAAACTGCACCACAGTCCAGCCCTGAACGGCGTATTCTTCCAGCAGCCGCTGACGCAGCTTACGGCTCAAGTACCAGCTAGGCTCACGGATCGGGTCGCGATCCACTGGGATCTCCACGCCCTGCTCTTTCGCCAACTGCCATGTCCAAACACACACAAACATTGAGTTAAAAAACAACAGCATATGCCCTAAAGAGCTGCACACTCCAGAAAAACATATGAAATGAATCCTTTAAAAATTCCTTGCAAAAGGTTTTATGAGGACACCCACTCAGAGAGAGAGAGAGAGAGCGTCACTGCAATGATCCACTGTATTATTTCAAGATCAGGGGAGAAATCAAATCAAAATAACCTTGTGCAGGAACTCTTTAATCTTCTCGCCGTCTTTGCTCGTGTAGACGTGCCACAAGGCTCCGGGAGTCTCGCTTGAGTCCTTTAATCTTTTCTTCACGTTGTCATCCAAATCTTCCTCCTCCAGCCTCTTCAGCACTCCTGTGTGTTTGGCACAAACGCATTCATGCGGTTACACAGCAAACGCATCGCGCAGTCAGCTTAATTTCTTATAAAGGCAGGGAGCGCCATCCTCTTTTGAAAACAGAGTGATGTTTAAAAATTAATGGCGAGGAGTGTGTGTGGGAGTCTGGCTTTTAAATATTCTCCTCATGTCTGCCTATGAGACGGCGGCTAAAAATAGAAAGGCCATCACAGTAGGGAGGAGCAGCTGATGGCATGAGACACGATGCAAAATTACTTATAAACTTACAACTGGAAATTTAGATGCAAAAAATGTGTTGTTCAACATCATTTACACATCATTATTCAGCAACTGGACCCGTGTTGAACATCAGTGTGAACTACACCAGTACATAAAACCATGATCCGCACTCAACAAATATAGTCTTCTTTTTGTGTTTTATTTTACAAGAATCACCAGTAGGACAGAACACAAACATGAAATGATTTAAAACAAGCATTAAAATAGGCCAAAACAACAAAAAATCTAGACATTTTCTTTCTTTCTTTAAGATTTGGAAAGTATTTAGATTGAATATAAAGAGTAGTGGGAAACTGAGGGGGATGGGATCGGAAAGGACCACGAGCTGTGATTCAAACTCGGGTCTCCCCTCCTGCTGCGGCTCCAACAAGATATTTCTTATTTTTAAGTCATCCTCTCAACAATTTTTTTTTTTTCCTTTAAAGAGCGAAGATTCCCACTGTCTTGGAAAACCTGGATATATGACGAAGCCTAATTTTAAAAGTGTGATTTCTATGCCTGGAAATTCATGTAAATTCATAAAGTTATAAAAAGCCATGGCCATAGTTAGAATGAATATACATTCTTCTAGTTTGGCCAAACTCTAAGATGTTTTATTGGGTAAAAATTGAGTACAAAATAATTTCAAAAAATGTATCCTTCATCCTTTTCCAGTAAATCATAAACAAAGGGAAACAAAGGTCATTGGGCTTTCGAACACTGTTGAGGACCACTGGAATAAAAAAGGTAGAGAACCACTGACCTGTTACTTTAGATGTAACATCACACCCACATGGCTATCTATTGTAGTAGCCATCCATTAGAGGATTGTAGATGATCAGAGAGAGCACATCCGTCATGCAAAACTACAAATGGTTTTTAGTTAATACCATAATAATATATCATATGTGAAACTCCTCCCTGTTTTTACATTTTCTCTCTTATGAATGATGAGAAAAGCTCTTTTAGTGCTGCTATGGCCATGTACTAACAGGGAAAACTCCTTCCAGATGCATCTTTTACATTTCATTGTTTCCACGGTGGAAAACATGTTCTGTTTTTTTTTTCCTCTGAGCTCAAAGGTTTATGGAACATTTGTCTTGCAGAAGGCTTTCCCCCTCTGTCTCTTTCTCTATCACGGCTGACCAAGTAAACAGACAGGCTGTTGACAGCTGTGTGGTGAGCGGGCCTCAGGCTTACCCGTTTTGGAGAGGACACCATTCCCTTTGGCCACTCCTACATAAACCAGCACGCTGATGATGTCCGACACCTCCATATGCAGGTTAGCGGTTCCGAAGTCCTGCTCCTGAGATGCCGCCACACCTGAGATATAGATCATAAACACCATATTCAGCATGGTATCAAAATACGAATTTTTTAAATTTTTTTTTTACTTTTAATTTTCACCATATAGGTAAATCATAAATCATAATAAAAAAAAATACAACAAATGCTACCGTAATATACAAATACTATGTAGATAATACATACTAATGAGAATTTGGGGGGAAATTGTCATGAAAATAATGTCACAATACATAAAAGGTAAATTATTATGTATTTTCATGTAGGGTGAAATATGACAGGTTTCATGAGATCCCTCCAGTAATTTAATATATTTTTTTGATAAAATTATTTAATTTTCTACAGTTAAACCATGAATACAACAGAGCAATATGAACACCATAAATACAACTAAAAATATGTGTGTGAGAGAGTAGTACCGTAAGCACAGCAGAGGCGCGGGCCAAGGTCTGGCCGCACAAAGAAGGAGGGCAGATGGGAGGCCAGGTTGAGGTTCCCTTCAGGGTCTGAATACTCAGGCATTGGGAGGTTCTTCATGAGATCATCATACCTACACAATAAGATGAAGCACATGCTAAAACAAGACTAAAACAGAGCTATGCTTGATCAGAACATACAAATGAAATATGGAAAGACAACATGAAACAGCATTCGCAATCCCAAAAACAATGGATAAATGGCTACTTAGCATGTCTGCATGTTGTGTTCTTGTGTTAATGTGGTACCTGGAGGGCATCAAAGCCATAAACTCTTCCCCTGAAGGCCAGTCTTTCAGTCGATACACCACAGTTTCTCCATCTTTTGACTTGGGCCGCTCTGCAGAGAAAGCATGATCAGCATAAACAGAAACATGCCGATTAATAAGATAATTGCTCATTTGTTTACTTCAAGTGGCACTCACTCGTGAGATCTTCAAAGCCGTCCCAGAATTCTTTGACACCTGAGTTGGACATTACTCCATCCTTGCAGTTCAAGAGGTCTCCCTGGTGGTCGGCAAACTCCTGGTTGAAGGATTCTGCCTTCCACAAGCTGGCGTTGAGCTTCTTGTGCACCCCAGAGACCAGCACCGGCTGCAAATACACCACACAGGAAATGGCCTTTAAATGACAGCTGAGATCACAACCACTACTTGAGTACTAAGACTTGCTTTTTGAACGGTGGAAAAATATGAGGCCTGGTTAAAAAAGAAATTGCAAGATGGATTACTCTAAAAACTAAACGCAATAATTAAATTGGTTGAAAAGCCTAAATCTGTGAGTATATTATAATATGAGTGCAAAACTAGCTTCTACAAAAGTGCAGAGCTCAATAATAATGATGTAAGTGTTTCGGTGTTGCATTGCCACTGCAAATAAATCTGAAGCATAAATATGAATTCATGGAGGTATTTCTTTATTTATTTTCAAATTTTCTTTTTGTAAAAATATTTTCGAGAATAAAAAAAAGTTGTTTTGGTTAAATGAAAACTGATCATTCATCTGAGTTAAAGTAAGTAAAAATTGTAACTGCTGGTCTGATTGGGACATCTAAAAAAAAAAACTTAAGTTACTAGTGAACCTTTTAGTATCACGTCTTATTCTCAAAAGTTCTTAAAAGTCTAAAAAGAGACACTGCTATATGCAACAGATCAGCCTAAAAACCTCTGCATGCAAGGCTGGCACATCCTTGAAAATAACCCCCTGAACATATACAGACACTAAATCTATGTTTTCATGTCATCTGCTATCTTGAATAGACATTTTCACTGAACTCATTGCAATGCATTATGAGACTGCATTCTCTGTGTGAAATTTAAAAAAGCAGCATAATAACAGTAACTACCCTTTAGAACAATCTTTGCATTGGGAACCTTAAAATGCTGCTTACATAGGCAGCTTACTAGGTTTTGGAAGAAAACCAATATGTTGGGAGAGCCACATTTTATGATGTCAGTTTACTTCCTGCAGAGCTGTAAAGTCATGGTCCACTGAGCAAAAGTCAATAAATGTAATTTCAGAACAGGAATAGACAGAGGCTGTGTCCAAAAATGCCCCTTACACCCTTTTTTAGTGCACTATACAGCCATTTGAAGTGGTGTCTGAAACCATAGGGGACATTATTGAGTGCACTTGTTCAATCCCATCATGCATCGTAATAATGAGTGTAAAGCCAATGCACACTCAAAAGTCAACACTCAACTGCACTAGAAGGGTCACAGTGAATACATTCACGCATTTCGCCAGAAGATGGCATCTATGGCCCATATGGCCCAATCAATGTCCGAATTCCATTATTTGTTTTCATTCAAACCTTCAAGGGGACCATATTAATGGAGTAATGGGTACAGGGGTCTATTTCGGATACTCCTAAAGGCTCTCCTCTGCTGCTGAATAAATGCTATGACTAGAGGAAAAGGATGTATGCTTGAGGATTTCAACCTCACACCTCTTCAGTATCCTCCTGTCCATTAGTGAAAATCAGATTTCATTGTAAAGGATCTATATGCTCACTTGAAATGTCCTGCATTAGTGCGGCACATGTGAAGAGGTGCTACCTATGAAAGAATCAAAGCACTTAAAGCCTATAATGGCCTATGTGAAGTACATGCTGAATAAATGGACTAATGTTTGGCGCCTTTCTCTCTGGACACCCACTGCACACGTAATGCAGACTGATGTGACAACAGACAACAGCTGTCCGCTGAGAGAAGACACCAGCCAGCAGAGGCAGAGATCGCATTGACTAACATTTTGGATCATTTACCAAATGTTACATAAATACTCATATATAAAATAACGTATAATGCATTTATAATAGTGGTGCCAAAATTAGCGCGTTAACGCAGGCGATTAATATTTTCAGTTTAACGCGTTAAAAATATTTAACGCAATTAACTCAGGGGCGGAGCTAGGGTTGACCACCCCACTCACAACTGTTGTTTCTGTGACTTTTTTTCTTGTCAAGAAGTCCATTTATTCAGTCGCAGAACGTCTTTACGACCACATCAAAGGGTAGACATTTCAGACGCGCGCTCCAGCTTCACTTAAGCACCAGGCACGAGTCAAACGAGCGCGGAAATGATACTGTGCGTTTAAATTTATCGATTGACAGCACTAATTTATAATATAACAGGCATGTGATCATTGAAGATGGAAAACCTGTATATAGTATAGACATATCATATGTGACCCTGGACCACAAAACCAGTCATAAGTGTTAATTTTTCGAAATTGAGATTGATACATCACATGAAAGCTGAATAAATAAGCTTTCCATTGATGTATGGTTTGTTAGGATAGGCCAATATTTGGCCGAGATACAACAATTTAAAAATCTGGAATCTGAGGGTGCAAAAAAAATCGAAATATTGAGAAAATCGCCTTTAAAGTTGTCCAAATGAAAATTAAGTTTTAATATATTTATAGTAGGAAATTTACAAAATATGTTCATGGAACATGATCTTTACTTAATATCCAAATGATTTTTGGCATAAAAGAAAAATTTTGACCCATACAATGTATTTTTGGCTATTGCTACAAATATACCCCAGCGACTTAAGACTGGTTTTGTGGTCCAGGGTCAAATATAGCCATTTTACTCAGTGCCATTTTATATGGCATTTCGCACTTTAAGGTTATTTCGCAATTCACATGGGTTGTACTCCTCAAGCTGGAAAATATGGAAATCTGCATAAATACTATCAAACCTCTACAAATGATTCAGAATGCAGCGGTACGACTGGTCTTCAACGAGCCCAAAAGAGCCCATGTTACACCTCTCTTTATCTCCTTGCACTGGCTACCGGTTGCGGCTCGAATCAAGTTCAAGACATTGATGCTTGCATATAGAACAGCCACAGGCTCAGCACACGCCTACTTCCACTCACGACTACGAATCTACATCCCCTCCAGAAGTCTGAGATCCGCTAGTGAGCGACGCCTCGTGGTACCATCACAGAGAGGCTCAAAATCACTTTCCAGAACATTCTCGTTCACCATTCCTGGCTGGTGGAACGATCTTCCCACCCCTATCCGGAATGCTGAATCCCTGACAATTTTCAAGCGACAGCTGAAAACTCGTCTCTTTTGAAGCTACTTGACTTCATCATAAAAAAAAAAATTAAAAAAAACTCTCTCTCTTTATTTATTCCTTCTCTTTCTAGCTTGTACTTATTTGAACAATGTCTAAGAACTTGGTATTACAACCACTTCCTGTGTCTGTTTGCCTCTTTAAGAAGAATCGCTTTTTCGCAATCCCAAAAACAATGGATAAATGGCTACTTAGCATGTCTGCATGTTGTGTTCTTGTGTTAATGTGGTACCTGGAGGGCATCAAAGCCATAAACTCTTCCCCTGAAGGCCAGTCTTTCAGTCGATACACCACAGTTTCTCCATCTTTTGACTTGGGCCGCTCTGCAGAGAAAGCATGATCAGCATAAACAGAAACATGCCGATTAATAAGATAATTGCTCATTTGTTTACTTCAAGTGGCACTCACTCGTGAGATCTTCAAAGCCGTCCCAGAATTCTTTGACACCTGAGTTGGACATTACTCCATCCTTGCAGTTCAAGAGGTCTCCCTGGTGGTCGGCAAACTCCTGGTTGAAGGATTCTGCCTTCCACAAGCTGGCGTTGAGCTTCTTGTGCACCCCAGAGACCAGCACCGGCTGCAAATACACCACACAGGAAATGGCCTTTAAATGACAGCTGAGATCACAACCACTACTTGAGTACTAAGACTTGCTTTTTGAACGGTGGAAAAATATGAGGCCTGGTTAAAAAAGAAATTGCAAGATGGATTACTCTAAAAACTAAACGCAATAATTAAATTGGTTGAAAAGCCTAAATCTGTGAGTATATTATAATATGAGTGCAAAACTAGCTTCTACAAAAGTGCAGAGCTCAATAATAATGATGTAAGTGTTTCGGTGTTGCATTGCCACTGCAAATAAATCTGAAGCATAACTATGAATTCATGGAGGTATTTCTTTATTTATTTTCAAATTTTCTTTTTGTAAAAATATTTTCGAGAATAAAAAAAAGTTGTTTTGGTTAAATGAAAACTGATCATTCATCTGAGTTAAAGTAAGTAAAAATTGTAACTGCTGGTCTGATTGGGACATCTAAAAAAAAAAACTTAAGTTACTAGTGAACCTTTTAGTATCACGTCTTATTCTCAAAAGTTCTTAAAAGTCTAAAAAGAGACTGTTGTATGCAACAGATCAGCCTAAAAACTTCTGCATGCAAAGCTGGCACACCCTTAAAAGAGTGTGAACTACATAGGCACCTGAACATATACAGACACTGAATCTAATACAAAATCAACGTTTTCATGCCATCTGCTATCTCGAATGGACATGTTCACTGAGCTCATTGCAGTGTATTACGAGACTGCGTTCTCTGTGTGAAATTTTAAAAAGCAGTATAATAACAGTAACTACCCTTTGGAACAGCTTTAGCATTGGGAACCTTAAAATGCTGCATACATAGGCAGCTTACTGGGTTTTGGAAGAAAACAAATGTGTTGGGAGAGCCACATTTTATGATGTAGTTTACTTTCTGTAGATGTATAATCATGGTCTAATGAACACAAGTCAATAAATATCATCATATCACAACAGGAAGAGACAGAGGTTGTGTCCAAAATTGCCCCATACCCTTCTCTAGTGCTCAATACAGCCATTTTACGTGGTATCTGAAACCACATGGGACATTATTGAGTGCACTTATTCGATCCCATAATGTATTGCAATAATGAGTGTAAAGCCAATGCACATGCAAAAGCTATCTCTTAGCTGCATTGTTAGGGTTGCAAGCGAATACATTCACGCATTTCGCCAGAAGATGGCATCTATGGCCCTTCTGGCACAATCAATGGCTGAATTCACTCATTTGTTTTCATTCAAACCTTCAAGGGGACCATATTAGTGGAGTAAAGGGTACAGGGGTCGATTTCTGATACACCCAGAGGCTCTCCTCTGCTTCTATATAAATAAATGCAATGACTAGAGGAAAAGGATGTATGCTTGAGGATTTCAATCTCGCACCTCTTCTGTATCCTCCTGTCCATTGGTGAAAATCAGATTTCATCATAAAGGATCTATATGCTCACTTGAAATGTCCTGCATTAGAGCGGCACACATGAAGAGGTGCTACCTATGAAAGAATCAAAGCACTTAAAGCCTATAATGGCCTATGTGAAGTACACGCTGAATAAATGGACTAATGTTTGGCGCCTTTCTCTCTGGACACCCACTGTACATGTAATGCAGAATTATGTGACAGATGAATCAGACAACAGCTATCTGCTGAGGTGGAGAGAAGACACTAGGCAGAGGCATCGTTTACCAAATGTTACATAAATACTGATATAATAATGTATTATGTATTTATAGGATTACAGGCATGTGATCAGTGAAGAGGAAAAAAGGAAAACCTGTATATAGTATATAGACATATAATATCATATAGTTGCCACAGTGCCGTTTTACTCAGTGCCATTTTATATTACTTGAAAATGCAACATTTTGCAGTTTGAGTAATTGTTTAAAGTGTCATGAAACCCCAGTTTAGCACTAGTCGTTCACACCTCAGATTTGAAAAAGACTCAAGAAATGGGCGTGTAAAGCTGTAGAAAAGTGGGAGTTAAGAGTGAAGACTAACTATTCATTCCCGTTAAATCACAAAACAAAATACACACAAACGTGCCCCTGCTTTAATAAGGGGGGAAAAAAATTATAAGAGGGCGGATTAGAACCCAAAACCTCTGACACACCTAATGAAAATTCTACCACTAGACTGTTAGTGGTATGTTTATTGCGTATATATGTGTTTATTCGCTAACGTGAAGAATCTCAGGACTAATAATACATTTTATTATAGTACATGTAAGAATGAAACTATCACGTTAAAAATTAATTCTATGAGAGTTCTATAAGAGTTTGTTCTCATGAATAATACTGAGAAAAGCTCAGAAAACTGATGACGTAGATTCATGCTCTCCAGCCACAGCAGCCAATCACCACACCGAATTCACGCATACACGTCACTTTTCATGACGGCGTTTCAACTTTGCTTTTTAAACTGGAAGAATGAAATTACTCCAAAAAATAACCACTTTTCCCTAAAAACATAATGAGTGTTATTGTTGTTTTCATTGATGTGCAACCTGTACATATCTGTTAAAATCTCAAAAAATTTATTTTAGAGTTTCCTTTAAGGTTATTTCTCAATTCACATGGGTTGTACTTCTCAAGTTGGAAAACATGGAAATCTGCATAAATATGGAAAAATCACATCCCTGTATATAATCAGAGAAATGAGAACAACTGTAGCCGGATAATGATTATTTGTAGCACAACCTGTAATCAGTACACAGGATTATTAGGATTATCCTGACTGCAAGGATATCAGTGGCAATTCTGCACAGGGCTCCAGGAGGAGTGACTCAAAACACTACATGCGTATTAGGGTTTTTGCCAATTTTATAGAGTGGTATATTAAAGAAGCAAGAGAAAATATGGGAAGAGGGAACAAAAGGATCAAGAAAATGTTCTGAGCTGAACTAATATTGGCTTCAAAAGAACCATAGCTCTAGCAGAACAGAAAGTAATGTAAGATTCAGAATTTAGTGGGCTTTTTTTCACAGACCTGTCCTTGTATCCAGCATTCCCGGAAGAGTTTCCAGTTGTTGCTATTGCGGTGGTCTTTGAGCCAGAGCAGCCTGCGCTCGTAAAGCCAGCAGTGTGGGATGTCTGCATATAGTTTGGGCGGTTCTTCCACTGCTTTCTTTCTCTCAGCTTTGGGCTCCTCCAGAGGCTCATGCTTCAGAATCAGCTTGGTGCCACGGCCCGCCGGGATCTTGTTTTCCACCACAGAGGCGATGATGTCATCAAGGATGTTGGGCATGCTGCGGCCACTCTTGACAATCTGTGGTAGGAAGACCACAAAAGAAGCCGTAAGCTATTTTAGACAATAAACATTTTTTTCTTTATAGTAATGCAGGCTCTATGTCACAGGGGTCCTCAAATAGCAGACTGGTTCCAATCAGACCACGATACATGACAATGGTTGCACAATTTTAGGGGTAGTTTATGGTAAAGATTTTTTTTGTGCTATATCCTCTCATTTATTTTACCTAGCTCCATGTGAGTTGTAACAAAATATAAAAATGTTTTAGACTTCAAGTGGAAAACCCTGAACCCTCATACAGTGCCTTTTCTGTCACATGGCCTTCTGTCGTACACAGGTGTCTATAAACAAAAAAATGATAACCTGATAAAACATCTGATCTTACCTTTAATATTCATATCCAATTAGGCTCAACAGATGAAATATTTACATTTTTTGTAGAAAAATTCTCACCACTGCTTTGGCTCTCGGGGCCCAATATCCGCATCTTTTATGACTATTTTGACCATTTGACTGTTTATTACTATTCCAAAAAAGTATTGTCCAGACCTCCACTGGGAAAGAAACATAGAGACCGGACCTCTTGGAACATTAATTCAATACCCCTGCTCTTTATGCTAGCATGGCCATATTTTTAGTAAACTGCCATCCATGTGATAATGACTCATTTCTAGATGTTTACATTAGTTTTTTATAATTATATTGTCTACCGATCAAAAGTACGGAAACACCAACTTGATTATAATTGCTACTTATTTTTTTTTATTTTTTTTTTTACATGTATGCAATTTATATGTCTACAAAACTATTCTTAAAACTAAAATTCAAGAATAAACCTTTTGATCAAAAGCTTTTTAAAGTTAAGTATGTGCACTTTTTAACATTTCATTGGTTGTGTATATGTTGCCATCTCTGTATGCTGGTACAGTCTCTCTGTTTGAGTGTGATCAGTAGGTGTTGGTTTTCTGACCTGTGAGGCAGTGGAGTACACTGGAGCGAACGCGATGCCAGCATCAGTGGAGCCCAGACGCAGCTTGCCTGCGGTGGTGGTGAGGAGGTCTCGTAGGGTTGATCCCTGCTCCAGGGATGATGCTTTACTGTGCAGAGACTCCAAAGCATCTGACTGATCCTTCTCCTCCTTTATCTTCCCTACACCTGACTCCTTATTTTCTGCAGGAGAGAAGTACAGGCTGTTCAAAACCTCAGGTATCAATCTCTTTCACATCATATGAAATTCAAAAGTAAAAGAAGTAGTAGAACTTTTGGTTTATTTCCATTATATGATACATTCCCATAATATTTAGTGGGAAATTATGTAGTGGGACTTTTTATTGGAATTTTAAAGTCATGATAAAACAGAAGCAGCGACAGATCTATTCTTCCATATTATGACGTACATTTGAATGTATCAGATTATCGAAAAAAGAAACAATTTTCTTTCTGTTTCTTTCAACAACTGGATTTTAAGATGTGGACATGGCACTCAAAAGTGAGGCAGAGTTTGCAGGTGTTATGAGATTTTGAATAAAAATTAAATTAAATTAAAAATTACCAAAAAAAAAAAAGGAACATACACGGATAAAAAGTTTAGAGTAAGATTTCTAACATGCTTTTTATAAAGTAGCAGAGTTTAAACTGATCAGTTTAAAAAAAAACTCTGAAGACCTTGATCAGCTTGCTCAGGTGTCTCTGATTTGGATTGGAGCTAAACTCTTCAGGGCAATGGCCCTCCAGGTCCAGATTTGAGGAATCCTGCACACTATTACATTTTTCAGATGTACAATTTTCATTTGGGTGAAGAATAAAAAGGGGTTAAAAAATCCCACTGACTTTACACAAGGAAGGATGTGAGACATTTCTGGAGAACAAAATATCGCAGAGACTTGAGATTGGGCTTTTTGCAAGGTCCTAAAACACCGTAGCAACTACCAAGCAACTGCAATGTAATAAAAAACTGCTCAAAATGCTAGCAACACGTTACAATGTGCCATGGCATGAACTATATACTCTATTATTATATTTTAAGAGCTGACACGAAACAACAAAAATGCAGACTTATCAAAAAGCGCAATTTAAGCACCACTGCTAAATAAAGAAACTTCTATATGCCGCACTGGGCAACAAACTGAGCTGAACGTGTGTCAATGACCACAGGGCTGATGGTCTTTTAAGTGCAGTTCATTTGGAGAGAGCGGCGTGTTTTCGGCATGTGAGAGGAGCTGAAGAACTGGATAAATGTGGTTAGGTGAACCCTTTAGAATGTGGGAGCTCACAACTGAGAAGGCCTGTAACACGCACCACTGAATGTGAGGACTGAGGAATGCTGGCGGCCTGTCAAGCATGCACACGCCTGCAGAGAAAGGAAAAACACGGGGGCACCTGGCAGACCTCCGGCCCCTGGCTACCAATAAATTCAACCGTACCTTAAGTTTTATTTTTTCTGTACCCACCCTTCTTTTCTTCGCGGGACTTCTGCTCAGCCAGATCGGCCAGGAAGTGCAGAGGCGATTGGGACTCTGGTGGGGTGAACTTGCTCTCGGTGCTGGTGTCGCTGGCAGGACTGCTTCCTCCATTGGCCTCTACCTTCGGAGAGGAGTTTTGCTGGCCGCCCTCGGGCTTACACAGGGAGATCTTGTTACTGTGATTTAGGACGTTTTGTAACACCTGTGACAAGTAAGTGTGTGTCAGAGAAAGCTCAGCAGATTGAGGAGAGTGAAGGGAAATATTGTGGACTTTTAGTGGCTGAGAGATGAAGCAGGACTGTATGTGAAAACATTCCAGCGCAGAACAGAATGTGAAAATCTGTGTGTGATTGAGAGAGTGTGAGAGTTTGTGTTTACAGCGAGAGCATGCACACTCTAGTCAAGGCTAATGCTCTATTTAATTTCATGTGAATGGAAATGTGACTGAGAGGGATAGATGCACAGTTTGTTCAATGGTATTTATTGTCTCAAGGCCTTAAATCAGGTCTGTTTTTTAATGATTTGGCAGCTGAACAATCAACATTACAAGCTATTGAACAGAATTTGGTTGTTGCGAACAGACAGTTTTATCACATGAAATACATTACTTTTTTCACGCTGGTCACACTGAACCATGTGATTACTGGATTTGATTCATTTTACAGAAATTGCCAAGGCAGATTTCCATTTTTATGTCCGATACCGATCCTTATAATTAATAGATTTAAATTATTATGCTATTATACTAGCAATTTTCTTTCATATATTCATATTGTTTCCCAGAACAAATATCTAAACATTTTTAAATCAAGATACATTTGCTTGAGATACATAATGACACAAGTCTTGTTTTCTGAAAATTTTTATCAAATCAAGTGAGTATATTTATTGTGGCCATGAATTAAGAATTTCTTCCCACAATTTTCTGTCCATTCCCTTGCTTTAGTTAAATCATTGACATGAAGAAGAATTAATTCCCAAAACTTATACCTTGTTGTGATTTAATTAAAACAAGGGAACAAACTCTTAATTTGTGGTGACAATTTAACTAAAACAAGGGAACAAATTCTTTATTAATGGCAACAAATTCTTAATCATAATATTGAAAATCTAATTCTTAATATCTAAATTTTTTCCACATGTCATCTGTAGAGTTCTGTAAGTTTATGCTTAAAACAAGAAAAAATATCTGCCAATGGAGTCAAAAAATAAACTTGTTTTCCCTTTGAATTGAGTGGTTCTTAATTTAAGTATCTTTAGATATTTGTACTAGAAAATAAAACAAAACTGCTATGTAGGAAAATCATCAAACACTTAACATACAGTACAACAACCATACTCCCCTCATAGCTTGTTTAATTCGTGTAAAATTCAAAAAATGTCATCTACCCTGACTGAGGTCTGCCCAATGACACACTCACATACCTGGGAGACGCCATTGGTGGAGGGTAGCTTGTTGTAGAGGGTGTTCTTCTTCCAAGCACATGAGCAGTGTGATTTAATGCTGTACTTCTCCCTGAGCATGTGCATAGTGTTCACCAAGTCCGTTAGAACTAAAACACACAGACAAAACAAACAAGTCAAAAGATACAGTTGTCTTTTTCTCTACCTCCATCTAAAGGTGTAACTACAAGCAATCTGGGATCATTCCAGAGTGAAAGTGTCTCTTTCCGTACCAGTTCCTGGAATGATCTGTGTAGGCATCAGGTGCTTGTGATCATGAGGCTGTCCCTTGACACACTTCAACCAGGCATACAGCTCTTTATCTGTGAAATAAGAAAAGGTGGATTACACACAGAGGCTGAGAGTGACAACAAACACAGGAAGGGCGCTGTCACTGGCCCGTTTTCCCGTAGAGGAGTCGTGGTGTTTATGCTTCAAAATAAATAACGAGCTCTGAGCACTGTAGGAAAAGATACACAGATGTGATTCAGCAGAAATGACACTTCAAGAGCTGGAGGGTTTTTTTAATGCCCTGCGGCAGAATTCAAGCCTAAGAACACAGGAGGAGATGCTGCAGGAAGGGGAGACTTAAATGAGGAGAACACAGAAGAGGAAGACACAGAGACAGAGGCGTATCTCAAACCCCTGGGACAGCTGAGCTAGACAGTCCTAGAACAACTGCTACATCCTACAGCACACACACACACACACAAGCCATTCAAACTAAACCACTATACACTTACTCTTGCCAGGGTTATTAATAAAACTTTAAGTAAAATTACAATAAACAAAAAATAAAAAAATAAAAGCTTGTTCAAAATATAAAAAACGATATTAGTCTCTATGATACTAAAATAACACTGACTCCTGCATGCCAGTAAGAAATTAACTTTATCAAGAAGATATCTAGCATTTTTTGTTTTTATGATATTTCTGTTACTTTTTACTTGTATTTCTGTTTATTTAAATAAAAATACACAGTGTGTTTTTTTGTCAAATAATGCTAACAATTTTAATAGTTCCTATAAAAAATGAATTCAATTAGAACAATTATTTCAGTTAATTAAAAAAATGAATTAACATTTATTATTAAGTAGCTGTAAATAATGTACAATATATCACAACTACAAAAAACTCAATTGTGCTGTTTGTTGTTGGGATTTTTTCCATGGTGAGTGTTTTTCTTTTATTTTTTTAAGAATTGCTTCACATTCCACAACACTCACTTCTGAGACAAAGAACATCAAAATCTAACAGCTCTGGGTCACTACTGTTAAAAAATGTCAATTACATAAATAAACCAAAGGAAATGACTACAGATTTTCCCCCTCTCACATTTTAAATATCCGGGGCATTTTTCCAGTTCTGTTATGGTTTTTAAGCCTACCACATATCAACAGAAAGAGTGTACAAGCACAGTCAGTGTTCAAAGGTGAATATGAAAATGATGACTGACCTTTTGAGCTCTTCCTCTCCTTGGCCTTGTAACAGTCCAAACACACCACAAATCCACATTTTTGGCAGACCCAATGAATGTTAAACAATGTGGCTTCACATGCGTCGCAGCTCTCTCTCACCCCACGCACCGCTCTCTTCCAGGCGATCTTGGCTGCAGAGCAAAGCAAACAGAAGTATGAAACGGACATTCACAGAGCTCACTCACGTTTTTCATTTTCCTTTCTCGCTCTCTTTTCAGACTGACAGGCTGCTGTAAATATAATAGTACACTGGTAACAATGTTTTAGCACAAAAAATGTGGTTTTCCATGGATTCTATTGAGCAGTGTAGCTCACCATCTTTCTTTATCCATGTAGTTGCTGTATTCTCAGTCATAACTAGTTGACAGAATTTGTCTCCAATGTAGCTGAGGATGTATTTGGAAGTGTCCAGGTCCAGGCTGTTTTCTTCATAACCTTCTGGGGCCCAAAGACTGAGTGCTTCTTCATCATATTGATCAGGAGAGGAGAAGCCATCAATCCGGATCACTCCGTTCTTACTGTACGAGAGGCTGGAGATGGGGAAGAAAGATAATGTGCAATTAGAGTTTATTTCCATCCCTAAGTGCAATCCTGTAACAACATAATGAGAGAGAGGAGAAAACTGTACACACAAGACAGGGCAGAAAAAAGCACAAGTACTTAATACTTGAACATGCCATGAGACAACGTCAGAGCAATCAAGATGCATCTGATGATGGCCAATTTTAAATGGAAAGAAAAATGAAAGACAACCACCAAGGTGCCTAGCAACTATTTTTACCCATGTCAAAAATGGTTAGAATCCATGTTCCAAGCTTGACCACTGGAAACATCACTCTACATTCACTTTGTGCCCACAGACGGGACTCCTACTGATCTTTTAAATACAATTAACGCTACAGGTTAACAAGGCTAACTTTAAAAAAGAC
Source organism: Sinocyclocheilus anshuiensis (assembly GCF_001515605.1). NCBI lineage: Eukaryota > Metazoa > Chordata > Actinopteri > Cypriniformes > Cyprinidae > Sinocyclocheilus > Sinocyclocheilus anshuiensis. The sequence continues at coordinate 1,489,301 of NW_015544159.1, forward strand.
AGCTCAAGGAAATGTTGTTTTGCTTACTGTGAAACAAATAGGAATTTAATTACTTCACCATGACCATCTAATAAACATTTTGCAACAAGACGTTTTATAATTTCTTAAACCTAGAAACCATCTTCTGTTTTTCTTGGAATGTTCTATATTTTGTACATTGTTTACTGTACTATAGTGTTTGCCTATTTCTGTTGCAGTAACAACCCTCCTTATTTACTGCATCACACAAATAATCAGTATTACCGTGTAGCCTGATGCAATGCAAACGTGTTCTTTGCTTTATACTCACCGGCGGAAGTGGTAGAAGCGGCAGAAGACAGGTGAATGGGCAGGCTCCTCTCCTTTCTTGGTGCGGACGGAGCGGCACTCCCTGCACTTCTGTAAGTTGGGCCCAATTTCAGAGCATGAGTCATCCTGCAGAAAGGACTCACCCGTCTGCTTTAGCTTCTTTACCTTCCTCCAATCCTTCAGTACTGATCGGGGAATGCCATCTATAAACAGATTACACACCACAGATTCAATTACTTCATCCATTAGGAAACACATTGCATAAAAACATTTATTAAACATTAACTAAGTAATAAAGACAGGAATAAGTATTAGACTGACCCAGATATATCAGTCTATCAATAGGTGGGGATGATGAGAGAAGTGTGCAGGGTTTGAAGAGTTAATGTTTATGTTGTTACCACAACCAATCATAACATTTTTGAAACCTGACAGTTGTGACCTACTGTACTGTTACCGTGACCTACAGCTTTAGAAGCTATGCAATTACAAAGAGGCACCATTTTGCTACACAGCAATCATCAGACAGTGCTAATAAAAGCCCAAGTGCTCTTGGAGATGTTTTCCACATAAATGTGAGCATTCTAGTAGAAACCATTTACACAGCTGCCGACCAGATGTTCACCAAATACACCTCGCTCTCTTTCTCACACACTGCAAACCTTAAAATAACCCCTAAGTTCAAGACAACATGAAATAGCCATTCACAACCCATTTTACTTGTGAAATGTTTACTCTGCTTAATCTGAGAGAAACAAAATATTCAATAAGAACTTGATTTTTTAAAATCAGGAATTAATTGGATGGTAAACAAAAAAATGGATTGTAGTGGATTGTGGAGGTCTACTGCCTACATGAAGCTTCACTGGCTATTAACTTTGAGGAGCCTTTTTTAATCAAGACATGGAGACTGTTTTGAAACCTTTATTACATAAACATTAATCAGCACTGAATTGCTACTTACTATTAACTACTAAAACTATCATCAGATTAAAAACTGCATTACCCACAGTACAACAACAGCTTAAAATTTGTTAAACAGCCATTCAGCTATTGGTTAACATTATTTCAAGCCAAGGTATCATCAGCCAAATCGTTGCTTTATTGGAGGACGAAGTTACTTCATTTTGATTTTTTTTTTCTTCGGGGGAATAACGTAGACCCAATAAGACCTGGAATATGTACCAACGTATTCATTTTATCTAATATCATATGTGCCAAAGAAAGTAAAAAATCCATTTAAAAAAGACCTTTTTTGATGTAGACTGTAGTGCACTTACTGGTGCTGGCCAGCTTGAGTTTGGTTTTTTCCTTGGCACTACGGAAAATACCATTTGGCTTCACCTCGTCCTCCTCCTTCTCATTGTCTCCCTTCCTTTTCTGCATGTCGTTCTGCTTCTTTTTATAAGTGGGCTTGGGTTGCCTTTTAGTTCTTTGTTCCAGCTTGCTTTCACTAGAGTCTGAGTCATCACCGCTCTCAGAACCCGATTCGTATGGGCGCTTGGGGGTACGACGTGTCTTTCTGTCCTCCTGGGACAGCTTGTCCTCTTGTCCTTTGCTGTCCTTGCCCAGATCCACATCACTAGATGCGGGGGCAATCAGGTTGACGGAGCATGGTTTAATTAGCTCAGAAATGGCATTCCCACCTTTTTCAGATTTGTTTGTGTTTTTGTCCTCCTCCGAGTGTCGCGTGAGCCAGGCTTTCTTGAGCTTGTGATAGTTAGACTGGCACACCTGTGCTGGCTGTCCATTGGGCACCAGGCTGGCTTTGCTGGCAGGATTGCTGGGTGTGGAATTGTCCTGGGCGATGGTGGGCGAGTCCTGAGAGGATCTGACACTACCACTTTCACTCTCGGAAGCACTGCTGGAGCCACGAGACTGCGCTGCAGCCAGAGCTGCTTTGGCCTTCTTCAGGTGAACAAAGTTCCTTGAGTAGGCCTGTGTAGGGCCAGTAGAGCCAGCCTGAGGCAGCGCACTAGGAGAGGTGGTTCTCGAGCCTCCCTCCTGTGACTCAACAACAGTGGGAGGGCGGCATTTGGAAGCAGAGCTTACCAGTCTGCTACTACCACTAGTGCCAGAGATGGAGGACAGATCTGCTCCATTGTGGCTCTGCGTGCTAAAAGTGCTGCTGGCAGTAGCAATGGTTTCATTAGTCCTAGTGTTGCACACAGAATTGGTCACAACTGCCACTGAGCTGGGAATGACACTTGGTGATGCTCTAATCAGGTTTTTGCTGTACTGATCACTGGGAACCTCCAAATTCGTGTTTGGTAGGATGACTCTCCCAGATTCCCTACTCTCTGCCACTTTCAGGCAGTCTGCCTGAGTGCGTCCAGCAAACAATCTGCTACCGAGTTGCTCTTTAGGCGCCATCTTGGGACCTGGCGAGCCGTCATATTTTATGCAAGTAGAAGGGCGGACAATAACAGATGCCATGGCTGCCTGTGGCTTCCCTTGACTATTCTCTGAATGCCAGGCCACTTTATCATGGCTCTTTGCTTCCCCGCCAGGCCGGCAGGATTCGGTCGAGCCCAGCACGGCTCCGCTTTTCTCGTCCCTGAGCTCTGGGAGCAGGGTGGGCGGCTTCTGCTGTTCTGACACCTTCCCTGCTGAGCTGACAGGTTGGATGGGGGTGAGTGTAGGTGGGGAAAGGCGACCGTAGGCCCCCTCCTTGCGGTCAAGCGCCTGCTGGGTGGGCGGGTGAAAGACTGGCGCTCTACGCAAGGATGGCATGCCCTTGGGCTGACTAGAGGGAGAGATAGCTGGGCTGCAGCGTTCACTGACCGTCAACACTGAGGTACTGAGTGAGTGTATGGGTGCTTGTTGACTGAGCTGTTCGGTGATCTTGCCCACCAGTCCCTCTCCCTCTGGCTGGTGCTTAATGAGAGGGGGAGGCTTGGACAAAGACTTGGTGTGACTAGAGTTGTACGAGCCCAAGGACAAGGGGCTAGAGGCTGCGGGTGCCTTGTCAAAGTACGGATTGAGATCTTTGGATTGGAAAAGTCTTGGTGGCTCGTTTACAACACTATTTGACAGAGTGGTGAAGTAGTTGGTTAGAGGGAGGGACTGAGATACAGAGTGTTTGTACTTGTACAGATCAGCCATAGAGTGCTCCGCCTCTTTCTCGTGGCTTTTGGGCTGGGATGAAATCCGGGGGTAGGACTCACGCTCGGTCTCTCCGGCACGGATCTTGGCAGTGAAGGGGGCCATTTCAATGCTCTCTAGAAGGATGCGACGGTTTTCTTCCTTATATTTGCTGGTACGGTCTGGCCCCTCCTGAGGCATGCATGATGGTAGTTGCTGCTTGCTATGGGGGGACTCCATGTAGAGACGGTGCAGCTCCTTGTTGGTAGGCGTCCGGCTATGGTCCGGCTCTTGCTTCAGGTGGGCATTGGCCACGTTACGCATAGGGTCCACAAACACATTCTTCTCCTGATCTCTGAAGGAACGAAGCAAAAAAATCAATCAGCATCACAAAAAAATCTGTCAGCATGATTGATTCTTACCATATAATTCACTCTAAATTGGTGATTCTAAACTGGTAATCTACAAATGTTTAGATATAACTGCATATCTGAAAATATCAAACTCTTTGAGTATTTTGAGGTTTTTGTTCAATAGTTACAGTAACGCTGGACCAATATTCATTCTAGGGTTAGTGCTACAATGTGTTCCTTCTCAGATATTAGGTAACTGCACTGGGGGGCTATAATAGAATAGTTTAATTATGCACACAGTCACTGAATGAGCGTACAGTGCTTCTATCACATGGCATTTGTTCCACCTCAGGTCACAAGGTATTTAACAGCTAGCCACATTTCCAGGCACTGCAGGACTGTGGGAATGGATTAACCATGTGTGTTAATGACAGACAGAGAGACACACAAGTGTGTGCATGCTCACTCTTTGTGGAGTTCTCCAGGGGTTTTGGAGAGCGGCGAGCTGGAGTGTGAATTGATCTTGATGGGTCGATGAGGCTCTGCACTGGCTGGTCTGCCCGGGACATGGCTCAAAATTCCCATGCTGTCTGCTGAGGTTACAGGAGTGGACTGGTGCAGCCAGGGGCTCGAAGTGTTCTGCATCGCGCACACACAAACAAAGAGAAGGTCATAATGCAATCAAGGCAAACCACACCTCTCTCTCGACAAGTCAAAACACACAAATTGTGCATAAGAATGACTGTTCCTCAAATTAGTGAATTACCGTGAACATGAAAATCTTGGAGATGTGTCCAGACATGATACAGCACATACAAGCATGTGCTCACACACATTATGATTTATTACTTTAGGGTAGATTGTTTCAGGCTGAGTTCAAAACAACAAATCCCTGACAGAACCAAGAGAGAGGCAGAGTATCTGTCCCTCCTCTAAGGGGCCTTCTTACAACAACCTCAGTTGAACATTGTGCATTTCAATTCACAACACACACTGCTGCAAATTACAGTCTATATAAATTATAACAATCATGGCTAGTAAACAGACAGGCGCGCACACACATACCCTCCGTAGGCTGGAGTCTGAATTGACAGCATTTTCCGGATGTACCCACTTGTACCCAGGTGGGTATGAGTGGGTACCGTTTGGGTATTGCCAGATGATGGGGTAGAGGCCGAGCTGGTTATACGAGGCACCTCCATGCGTCTGGGCCAGCAGGGGTGGGTGTGGCTGCTGCTGGAGGAACTGCTGCTGCTGGTGGGAATGGTGGTGGGCCAAAGTCAAGTGCCCGAGTCCAGGGGAGTCCAGCCGGGGATGGCTGCTCAGAAGAGAGGCTGGTGGAATTGTGGGCAGCAGGTGTGGGTGGTGCACAGAGTGGCTCATGGAAGAAGAAGGGAGGAGGTGGGACGGGTGATGTGAGCTGGGCGTGAGACACGTGGCATGAGAAGAACCATGTAGTGGATGCAGGTGTGGGTGCAGGTAAGCCACGTGGTTGCTATTTGATTCAGGACGCACCAACGCAGGGTCCCGGTACACTGTAAAATGCTCATTTTTGTCGATGACAAGCGGACTTTTCGTTGACTCGGGTGGCGCCCCTCGGGCTGGCACGGGCTTAAAACTGGAGCGGGGTATGTCTGGCTCGGGTTTGAGTGCCAAGCGGCCTGTTGTGGGTGGGTTTTCAGGGTGGCGCGGTTTATGTTTGGACACCTCAGGAGATGTATTTGGTTTGGGCTTGGAGGATTCGTGAATGCTGTGGGTTTTTGACTTTATGATGTCAGGTGAAGGATTGCACTTGGGCTTGAGAATGTCAGGGGATGAGTTGGACTTAGGTTTGGGCAAGTCAGGGGAAGGACTAAGTTTATGGGTCTTTCTGATGTCCTCGGTTAGCGAGGGATTTTTAATAACCATAGATGTGTACTGCTGCTGGAGCTTCCCTCTCTCGCCCAGGGCTGCTGACTCACTCACTGATGTCACCGGCCTTATGACCTCAGAGTGGGCGAATTCGCCTATGCTGCGAGCATTCTGCTGCTGCGAGCCATCCGGCCTCCTGCACTCTGATTGGGAGGCATTTAGCACCAGATGTCTGGATTCAGGGACGTAGGCATCACAATTCTGCGATGCCAGCAGGGCCGATACTGCCTCAGAGTTCTCTCTGGATCTAGGCTGCGTGTTGGCATCCTCTGTGATATCAATCACGCACTTGGGCGTGTGCGTCCGAGGTGTTCCTGTGCCATAATGGTCCTTTGAGAGGGTTTTCACAGTGCTTTTCATCTCGACAATGCAGCTTTGGACCTCTGTCTGTCCAGAGGCTTGGTTTTGTGTACAGGAGGCCGGAGGAGGCAGCGGAGATCTCCTTTCTCCCGACCGCTCGCTCTCTGCCAGCTGAGCCACCTCCATGGCCATTGGCTTGCCGCTTTTATCCTGCATCTCATCCCAGGGAGACAGCCTGTTGATTACACTCAACTCGTCCACAGGCTTGGATCCCTGGGACTTCTCCTCCTCCTCTGAAACTTTTGAAGTGCTCTTGCATTTGAGCTCATTCTCTGAACTGTGCTCCGATGAAGAGTCTATGCTCCGCTTATTAGAGTTCTCAGAGTCACTGCTCTCAGAGAGGTCAGACGTCTCTGTTTTGAGCCGCTTGAGAGCGCCTTTCTTGTCCTCTTCTTCTGCTTTCCTCCTCTTGTTTGTCTGCTTGCTTTTATTTTTAGACAAATCTAGAATGAAAAAGAGACCAACTCTGTTAGGTAGAACTTTCAACACAGACACAAATCGTGCCACCAGCAAACAATTCCATGCAAGCTGAGTGCACAAGAAACTCAATCCAATTGATTATTCAAGCACGGATCAGGATGATGTCATTTTGTACATTTAGGTTAAAGGCTGATTGAATCTTAAGTGCTGAATTAGAAGTGTGATAGATGGGACTCTGGTAGAATTTATGCACACTTAAAACGTCCATTTCACTGCAGTGGCTGCACTCACCTCATCTCTCAAAGACCCAACACCCTGCCAAACACTGTACTGCAGGAATTATGATGAAAGGATCTAAATTATCTTTACCAGGCGACCATTCAACCCAAAAGCTAGCATTGAAACTATCCAGTAGAGGGTTTTGTCAACTAAATATTTTACACTGACTAGACCATGCCAAACATAAAAGCCTTTGTATAACATGAAAACCATAATAGGGGAAAATCTAATCAATCTAGAAGAGATTAATTATGTTTTAATTCCTCAGAGTGGGGTGCTGCAATTACTGTTTCATTTTCCATCAAATTCCAAACATGACTGAATCAAAGCAATTCAGTCACAGACCTTTAATCCTTTAAGAATTATTTATGAAAACATTTAACACAAGTAACACAAATATCCACTATATTCACCATGTTTAGAAAAAGACAGGAGAGACAGGTTTGGGAAAACGGGAGCAGTTGTAACATTTTTTCTTCATAACTGACAGACCGACCTGCCTACATGCATACTTCAAGTAAAAGCACCATAATCATATTTACATAACACTGCAGTAGTATGATTACTGTAACAACGATCAGAGTTTTACCTCTTCCTCCACTGTCCAATTTTTCATCTTTGATCTTCTCATCATCTGGAACACTGCTGTCAGAGCCTTTCCGACATGAAGATCGCGAGCTGCGCTGTTGACCTGGTGAGGACTGCTGCTGCTGGTGTTGCTGGGATACCTGCTGCTGAGCATGCTGGGATTGTTGCTGCTGCTGGCCCTGAGAGGCCTGTTTGGGGGTGGAGCAAGAGGAATTCATCACGGGCCTGGGGCTATTGGCCTGGGCACGCGTGTAATGACCCTGAAAAAACACAAAATGGTGCACAAACAGCAAACACAAGCATGAGATGGCTTGTAATGGATTTAGGTTATAGAGAGTGAGAGATTTTTAAGTTAAAAACCACCAATATCAAAAAGAAAAAAAACACCTCCTTGCCAGCAACAAGTGTACTACACACGTCTGTAAAAAAATGGTCACAGAGCTAGGCTTAAAGAAGAGTTCCTATGGCTCTTAACAAAGCTTTCCAACCCTGTATCTCAAAATAATATTTTACACCCCAAATCCATTTAATTCATGCAAGCACAGTGCGTGAAATGGTAATTGGGGTAAGCATTTATTGGAAAATTAGCACTAGTAATAAATTAGCACTTAGTAATAAATTAATGCTAAATAATTATAATAGACAGGGATATGCAGGTGGTATAAAAGCAGCTCTAAATCTATGGAGAGAGGGAGGTGCGGCCCGGTACCTGAGAGATTCCTGTAGAGCCGCTTGGTCTCCCTCCTGTGGTCTGCTTGCATATCCCCAATTAATGTTTAAAACAGCGAAACAGAGAAGAAAAACAAACAAAAACAAAAAACAAGGTGGAACAGAGAAGTCTTGTTAATGATGAAGGGAGCAATGATATGTGTTTCTACAAGGCTCTAGGTTTCTTAAAAATGACTGTAAAAAAGCACATAGGAACTTTACTTCAAAGCTAGCTACAGACACCACATCCAGCAATAAGGACAAACAGACACTTGGACAGACATGCACAAGACAGAAATACAAGTTGGCATATTAAAGTGAATACAACGTTGATCCAGGAAGGCAGGTGCGCTGATCATCTAGCAACAAAAGCATATATAGGCATGTGTGATATGTGTGTGCTCTTGTAGGTTACACTCACATGGGCAGTGTTGCTATTCTGGCTAGAGCGAGACCTGCGTCGTGACGTGATACCGATGTTCTCTCCTTTTAGTAAAGAATGGACCACATCATCCAGAAAGGTCATCTGTATCATGGAGGGGTCAACGTTCTGAGGCTCTAGTACCTGTACACAGAGACAGAAGAGACAGTAATTTTTTTTGTTTGCTTTAAACAAATGAACCACAAAAGGCCTGCAGTAAAATCATTACAATTCAACACATTAATTTTCGGTTTTATGATAAATACTATTATTATCAATTACAATATTGATTGTGTATTTGTTTAAAATAATGTTTTATTTGTATATAATAATAAAAATAATAATAATGCATTTGCGTAATAAAATATTTTTACAATACAATGATTTAATAAAACATAATAATAAAATAATAATTTGTCTCCTTTTTTATTATGTAGTTACCACTTTACAAAGAAGACACTTGAAAAAGCATAACATTTTTCAGAACTAAAACACTGAATCAGGCATCAGATACCTGGTCGTTCATGACAACCATAGTGCGGCTAAAGAGATCGTGGTGGGTGATGATGCCCGTGAACCACTGGGTGGCTGAGTCTTGTCTGTAAACTCGCACACGGTAGCCATTCAATGAATAGGGACCTGAAAATATCAAGAACCAGAAACACTTTCAAAAACTCACATCCAATAAAACCATACACAGCATTAATAACAGGCTAAGGCAGAATGTTCAGAGTGCCAAAATTTCAGTTTGGCATATCAAACATAGCATGATGCTTTTCATTAATTTTCAATTTATTAAAAAAATAGAGCAGGAGTAATATGGACTACTTTTATTTTTTTTTTTATATAGCACTTGGTCACTGTCTACTGTCATTGCATGAAAAAATGTGAGCATTCTGCAAAGCTCTCCTTTTGTTCATTCTGGGTGAACTTTACCTCAGGGAATGACACATCAATCCTTGTATCTGTGATATGCTGTTAGCCGCAGTGAATGCTGGCAGGTGTCCAAACTGACTGGAGCTCATTAGTGCAGGGCAGATCATTCCCATTAATTACTCCTGAACACACCACTCATATGCCCTGCTAGATCAGCTAACCCTTCACTGTCCTTGTGCCTACAGCAACCCAAAATGCATCTCCCTCACACACATTTTGCACATGCACATAAACCATGGGGCAACGTCTGCATAAAACCAGACAGTTTTTATTTTCCTTTTTGTTCTCTGTTTCCCCACCAAATCCTTTGGCTTTGAGATACTTTCCATTCTGCCCTTGTCAACTGCCAAGTTCAACAATTATCACTAAGTGTGGGCCTGGAATTTTTTTATGGACTTTGTAAACAAGACCTTCTGCCAAGACCAAAACAACACCCTCTGCCTGAACCAGCCAGGTACAGTGAGCAGTCTGTCATTTTTAAAAACCACATCAGGTTTTGTTGTAGTTGTTTTTTTGTTTTTAACACTCATTTTACTTCTGTAATGTCACACATTTCCAAATGAAAAGGAACGGACTTTTCTATTTTGGATCCTAGAAATTGGGCATTCTGCACCAGAGAGGAGCTAGAACTGAATGTGAGTTGGCAGCTGGTTTGGAAAAAACGACTCCCCTCATTGTTAAATATTTTTGTAGGTGAATCATCATTTAATCTCACATGACATAACGTGAGATCACTTTAAGCAAGTAAAAAGGGTAATTGAGTTAATGTTGACTTTTCAACACAAAAAGCAGGATGGTGGGCTCAAATTACTGATGCTGTGTCATCTAAATAGCACAAGATTTAGAAAAAAAAGTTGCAACTACCCATTTAGAATAACTGATGAAATGTGACCACCTTACCTTGCATAAAAATTTCCTGAACTTTTTGGTCTTTCACCCACGCTTTCACTTCTTCATGGAGATGTGGATAGTCCCTAAAAACAGGACTTAAACTGTCCAACTCATCCTGCAGAAAACAAACAAACACAAAAGTCAACATAAAACTTCCAAAACTATAAGGACGCAATGCAAAGTCAGATCAGTGTTGAAGGTCACTCAATCAACCTGGAGTTTCAAAAGAGGGTGAAAAAATTCTCCACATAGTTGGTCACACAAATTCGCCATGTTAACCAGCAAAAAGTTGCTTGGTCTCTGTGAGTGATGCTACTAACATTGGACCTATTTTACCTGCAAAATTTCACCCAAAGTCTGAGATTAAGTCTAACTGCTTACAATGACAGCCACTCCTCAGCAAACTTCCTGATTTGAGGGGTTGAGGTTTGTGGCCCAAACGGTGCAGGGCAAGATATGCCACAAAGCGTTATCCATAAGGTTAGTGATCCCCTAAGCCTTAGCATGAGCAACAGCAATAGGCTTTGCAATCACCACTAAAACGTTTCCAGTCACAGAGATATTTGAACAATCTGATGAAGGCCAGTGACCCACAGAAATTGAAACAAGCACAGGAAAGCTCTCACACCTCCTCATGCATGGCAACACTGCATTTCCGCTTTGCGGGAGCCCAGCAGTCAAGCAGATGTGTTGTGTGTGTGTGTGTGTGTGTGTGTGTGTGTGTGTGTGAGGGTCTGGCAGGGTGAGAGGGATATCCGCCCTGCACTTCCATTAATTGTTGATGGTGACGAGGAGTGGAGAGAGGGCGAGGGGCTGACAGGAGCTCCAGTTATTTACACAATCACACAGCAGGCCTGATGAACACATGAACTGAGTCCTGGAAATACCCCGCTGCTGACACACACACATATACACACACACAGTGTAAACAAAAGCCCATACTGCAGGGCTCTACGCTTACTTTTCTTTTTAGGAGCACTTGTGCTCCTAACTTAAAAAATTTAGGAACACGATCAAAATTTTAGGAGCACCTTCTAAACAATTATCCAAAATGTTATCAAAAAGTAGCCTTCCCATTACGAGGTGATATCCAGTCTGGTCGAGCACCGTCAGCAGGACTTCAGCTGTAATCTCATCTTCTCCTCCTCCTATGCACACACACCCTCGTGAAGGACGGAGCAGATGCACTTTTCTTTCCATCCCCCACCTCATTCCGCACCGGGCTGCCATCCATCACTTTAACAGCAATATGTTCCAGGATTTTCCACATGGTGCTGCGGTGGAAGACACTGCGAAAGCAGGGTGGTGCTCGGCACTGGGGAAATAGAAAAGTGTTTCCAGATCCAAACTCTGACCCAGATAAAAGCATCTTCCTTCCCCCTTCTTGCTCTCCGTCCAGCGGCCTGGAAACAAGGCTGGGCGTGGTGCTCGCACACTTTCTCTAGCCCGTCTCCATGTACCCGAAAAACAGCCTCTCACCATCCAACAGCTGCTCAGAAGTGTTCCATACTGTTCCCTGGCTCTCCAAAGGAATCACGTTTCAGAGACATCTTATTCAGATTGTCCATGTGACATGCTTAATTCATATATGCTGTACCAGACAGGCATAAGTTGCAGAAGTGTGTCTGCCACTGAATAAATAGCACTCTTCACCACGGTTCAGTGCCGTGCAGATCCGCAAGAACGTGCTATAGGGTGGTACCCGTAAAATGACACCGTGGTTCCTAATTAGGTCCAGAAAACATGTCTGTGCACCATCTGTGTTTGTTGACAAGCTGATGCTGATTGGATGAGACTGGGATTTCACATGGACTAGAGACAGAGGTGGTACAAATTCAACTATAAAATGTTTCCTTCCACTGTGCAATTACTTCTGACAGCTATAGATGGATAACCCATGTCAGCTGCTGGTTAGTGTTTTATATAAAGCCTAAAAACCATTCTGCATCAATGATAACAATCAAGCCTGTGATCGTGTGCAAGGACTTATATAAGATTAATAAACAAAACTAAAACACTTCAATTTTAAAGTCTACAATGTGTTAACTTAAACTTGTTTGCAGTGTAGATACAGCATTAAATCGTGTCCTAACCAAGCTTCCAAGTTGTTAATGCAGCAAATAAGCTTTACAAACTTAAACCACTTGCGAAATTTGTGTACAGAAATCTTTTGCCTTGCGTGGATTCCTATTAAAATGATTGGATTTCACAAAACTTTGCTGAACAATGGTAAATGTGACCGTTATTTTATGTTGTGTCCTTAACCAGGCACAGCAAGATATCTTTTCCATGTAAATGAGTTTTTGTCCTCAACAACCATGATAGAACATTTTTTGTTCCCTTCTGTAGCTGCATGCTAAATAGCTCCGCCCAAAGTAAAATTCTACTGGTCCAAAATTGTGGACCACATTACTGTAATAAACATCAAATATATTCTGTACATTTTCTCTTCGAGTGAAACAATTTGCTGCAGGAAATGTGTTTAGATTCGAGTTAACCACAAATAACCACAAGTACTCAATAAAACCACATGTAAAACTCCAACATAGTCAGAAAAGCAGGTTTAAAATGAAGACGCATGTGATGTTATAAAAAACGGTCTCTAATGTGCCAAATTCAAATCAATATCTAGTCTAGTCATCATAGAGGGTGCAGCTCAGGCCGTTACTGTACGTCAGTGAAATTAACAATGTGTTCATTAAGAATGAATGAAGTCCCATTACCGTCCCGCTCCACATGACTGAGAGCTCCTATTAGCATTCCTCTGCTTCCTTCACTTGTCTCTCTCCGTTGCTCTTTTTCTCTGTACACACAAAGGGCAGACGTGTTCCTGATCTGTCCCTCTCTGAAAAGCACAGCTCCTGCGTTAATGTCGTCCTGTCCTCTGAAGATTCACAACCCGAGCCCGGAGCACGTGTCAAATAGGGCTGTGTATCACCAGCAAAGTCACGATAGGATACGTATCACGATACAGAGGCCACGATACGATACATATCACGATACATGACTGCACTGAATTTCACCTTCGATACTCATATCGTCAAATCTCTGTGACGATACATCGTCGTATCGATATTTTGAACACAGCACTAGTGTCAAAGTGAGAGAGGCCAAATTTACAGAACCATGTATAACAAAAAGACCAGGCCACATTCTATTAAATTCTATTAAAAATTTCGAACAATCATATCATACTGATGTATACAGATTTATGTGTGGCAGCCCGCCACAGTATCAAAACTGACCGCCACAAATAGATTTTCCAAAAGGCTTTTTGACTTCGTTGAATAAACATGAGCACTGCATGCGTGGGTGTTTTTATATTAATGTATCTTTGAAAGGAATTGGAACTGTCTTTAGAAAAGTTTCCATGTCATTTTCATTTAATCTTTCCTATAATGCCCGTTAAAGTAGTGTTTATGAGCGGAGCGCTGCTTTGATTACAGCCATTACCGGGGAAACCGCCATTTCTGCTGCTCCAAAAGCACCTCCTGCTGGCAGAGAATTAATTTGCATTTTCAATCAATCAGCACGTCTGCTGTTTTATATATAGCCTATATTTTCCCCAGGGGAAGTGCCACCACACATAGAGTGTAAGTCTGTGGGAAACACTGGTATAGGTCCTTGTAGTTGCACAAACACTTTTTCGCCAGCAGATGCTGGTACATTTGCACAGTTTTGCTTCCAGAAATGTTGTTTTAGGACAGGAAATAGAGTACACTAATAGGTACTTTTAAATCCTGTCTATAATGTTTGAAATACCCTGTTGGTGGAATGACCTACCTAACTACATTCGAACAACCGAATCCCTCACAATCTTCAAGAAACAACTGAAAACTCATCTCTTCCATGAGCACTTTTAAACACCGTCTATGATGTTTGAAATGGTCAAGACACGCATGCGCAACCACAAATTCACCTCATCTATCCTGTCTAGCACAAAGGACGCTGCTTCAAATCACAAACAATTTTTTACAGAGATAATGATACTGAACAACTCTAGGTGTATATGAGGATGGACCGATGCTAAAAAAGTATGTTGTTCGGCTGGAAGATGGGAAAGAGAACATGCAGGCAGAGTGTTGCCATGGTAGCGGGCAGCGTGGGGAGCTGACACAATACTTGCATCAGTCAGAGGTGTAAACAACAAACGGGCGCACAGAGCACAGAGACAGGATGTTCCTTCCAGTGCTCTACAAATGCTTTTCACAAAGACGATGCATTCAGAGGATGATTCATTTTGCAGAAAGCTGGAATGACATGAAGAAAGATACCATAATAACGTTATTATAGCATTAATGGTGACGTCTTATAACAGCGGCATAAATATCAGTGCAATTAACCACTGCGGCAGTGGGAAAATCAAAAATGGGTGTAGAAACATAAAAGCTTTTGTTGAGGAGTAGATGACGTGTGCACTCATGTTGCTATGGCAATACTACATACGTGATGTGTGTGAAAAAAGCTTGTTGCTGGGGTAATACAAGTGTGTGTGCGCTGATTGTGTCTTTCATATGGGTTTGTGTCATGTCAAGCAGGATGTTGTTGAGGTAATTTATTAAGCGCAGTTACAGTGAGTAATTCTTTACGTTGTGGATTAAATCATTCAGGGAGTGCTGCATTCCTGTGTATAAATATACATGCTAAAACGGTAGCTGTCTGTGTGTGAATGTGTGTAAGCATATGGGGGAGGGTGGCTGAGCCATGTGTATGTGTGTGATATATGGTTCTTCATTAAAAGAGAGTATGCAAGTGTGATGTATGCTCTTTTTTGTTGAATAGTATCCGTGAATGCAATTTCACACAAATGTTAGAGCATTATGGGGTGGGGGATACTGTGATGTGCAGCAGAGAAGAGAAATCACAGGCATCTCTGCATGCTTCATACGCAAGCTGTAAAAACAATCCCACTACTCAACACAGTGGGCGTAACACTAAAGGGCTGTTGACACAGACAGCAATTTGCAGCCAAAAAGCAAGTAGAAGTCATTTGTTTTTAATTAAAGTTGGTGATCTAAGGTGAAATACGGAACAGGCCATCAAGCATAGAACATACTGCCAGCTGTTTATTCATTGAAGACTGACAGGTGATACCAGTTCTCTAGATATCTGCATCAAAAAATCCACATTGGTCAACCACTAAATATTTTAACTAATATTATTGTTTTAATACTATAATATTATGTTGTTATTATGTCAATTTCTGCAGAATTTGCCCTAAAATCAGCTTAGAAAATGTGGATAAACGTCCAGAGAATCCATCTAGTACTGATAAGCTTGGATACAGCTATTAGAGACCAACAGCACAGCGACTTGGTGACCTCCAGCAATTTAATGGCTGTCAGTGTGAATGTACCTTAACTGCCATGACAGTAAACAAGAACATGTTTCACTGTTACACAGAGTTCTCAAGTCCTCTACGCGGCCACATTGAGGCCAGAGGTCAAATTCCTCCTCTTCTATCTCACTCAAGGATAAACGAATGCAAATGCATGCCCAGACCCAATCCCTGCTCAGTAATGTAGCCCACAGAGAATAATGAGTGTAAGTCACAAGCGTGTAGACGTCTCTTCCAGTAATGCACACCATAACAGCACTCCTGTTTTCTGTTTCTCTCTCACTCTCGCCGGTTGGCCTCGCACACAGAGCCTCAATTGTTGCGATTATGCCAAACAGATTCCTGGGCTCCAGCCCCTCCTCCCTCCGTCCCTGAATCGGGCTGCACTGTGGAAAAAATCCGTGAAGGAGAAAAGAGGCCAAGAGAGGATGTGAGCAAGCCAGCTCATCACACTCCAGCAAGCAAACAAGTTCCCAAGCACTTCTGAGGTCAGACTTCGGATTTTTGAAAAGGGGCGGGATTTTTGTTTCCACAACGCGATGATGTGTTGGAATGTGACAGGGTCCCGTGAGAGTCACAGATGCAGGGACTGAGGAATACTCCTTTTGAGGACATTTCTTGGCTGTGAGTGGCGCTGTAGAGATGAACAAATACCTGCCTGCTTCCTCTTGACATGCTGTGGTGTACAAACGGTTGAGTGTAAGAGTGTCCTGTCTGTGACTGTAGCACCATAACCTCAGTTTCACCTGGGAGTGAAACACACTCATGCAATGTCAACATAAGCTCTAAAGTAGCAACCTAATTACATAGGAATCTCATAAGCGACTGATATGAAATACTCAACATGGATGGCAACATGAACCAGCGCTATACAAATAGCTTTTGACATTAGAAAACAGCTGTCAGAGATTCTCTTTATATTTTTGCACCACGATTACAAACGTCAACCTGATAGAAAAACTGACCGGCGAATCTGACAGTTTATTTTAATGCATGTTATAGCACCCTTGTAGTTCTTAATATATATAAACATACAATATTATAAAATAATATAATTTGCTGTGATCGATAGTAATTAGTAATATGACAGAAGGAGTTGGCCACCACAGTTTGCCATGAAAAAATACTATAGCAGAAGCTCACACAGCACTGAGATTTTAGTGGAAATATGTAGGTATGCATTGAGTTATCTTAAAAGGTATCTTTTTTTCCCCTGCCTACTAGAACAAGCTTTGCATTATAAGCTCAGCACTACATCCCTACAAACGTTCTGGAACAGAGCTTCTGATTCAGTCACATTATTGATATACTTGCTACATTTACTGCAAACCTAAAAACCCATCAGCATGTATTTTCTTCTTTTCTACTTCCTGCAGAGATTAACCACAATCATTCCCATAGATCTACACTAGATCTTTCAGCTACAGAAATATGAACACAGGCGTTCCAATGCAATGAAAGAATGTCCACACTCCACAGTAAACCACAACTGACCCGCTTTTAAATTGATCACAATTTCCCCAAACATGCTATGCCCAGGTTTGGGTTCAGGGGAGAGAGCGGTCGATAATTTGCTGGCAGATGGCTTTTCATTATCCGTCGTACAGGATGGAGGTGAGCCTGCAACACTGGGGATAAAACATGTTGTGAATATGAATCCAGCAGTGGAGAGCATCTCCTCCCATCTGTCATGTGTGTTTGTTTTCAGAGCCTCTCTCTCTGCAACTGTGTGTTTTATCTAAGCTAGATTAATTATGCTGTTTATGAGAGTGGCTTAGCACAGAACAATAGAAGAAGCTGTTTGTTGTCCTTATTAGCGCTCTGAGCATGAAGCGCCCACGGAGGCAAACTCATGTAGCTGACCAGCTTGTATACCCATCCACCTAGCAGGGCCCATTAGTTGAAGCTGGAGGGAACATACTCAGCTGGCAGAGGAATACTAGCAACGGATTTGGAGGAACGCATGGAAAGGATGCACAACCTGAGGGTCTTTAACCAGAAGATTCATCTTGGAAGCCAAAATTCGTAAACGAACAAGGCCACACAGGCAGAAATGCGAGTCACCTTTTAGCTTGGTGTAAACAGCCTAATGTAACTTCAAAATACTGCAGAGATACGTGAGAGAGAATGCAAAGCAAATGAGATGGAGAGACTCTCACCTGATAGGGCTGACAGGCTCCTTCATCCGTCAGGAAGTCCAGGTGTTTGTCAGAGAAGAACTCGATGGCTGAGATGGACCCTAATACTGTCTTCCCTACCAGAGGCTTGAATGTCTGTAAGGACAGAAAACACTCTGGTTAGTCAATAATCTGGGTGTCAGAAGCTAAAACAAACAAGTGTGTCATGCTTGACAGCTCAAATGGAACACAAATAAGTTTGATGCATCCCTTTTCACATCCATCCTACCTAAACAGTACATACACATATGCAAACATGCTTCATGTGACTGACTATTAAAGGCCTTCACACTGAGTTTTATGCTGGGTAAAAAAAACATTTGAATGGGGGTCAGCACCGTATTTACATAGGGGTTACTGTTAATTTGCTAGAATATAACAGAGAACTGTTTACCAACATGCCACCAATCATACACTACCTCAGTGCAAACGTCATTGAGTATTCACATGATTTATACAGTCACATAAACTTTCATGTGCTGTGTTTAGTTTCAGCATCCGAGGGAACAGCTGAAAATGAGGAACTGTGACAGAGAAAACACCTACAGGTTTCAATTTTTTTTTTTTTTTTTTTTTTTTTTTTGTGATTCGAAAAATGTTATTACAGGAACTTTGTACATATGCAAAAACGTACACTGTGAGTTCTTGAAACCTGAGTACCAAAAATTCATTGCTAACCCAGGTAAAATATGAACAGGGTGAACCAAGAAAACCAAGAAAAAGGATTATGAAAACGGATAATCCTTATATTCGGATATTCTTTCACTTAATTAAGACTGGGGCTCACATTCAACTGCAA
Organism: Sinocyclocheilus anshuiensis; assembly: GCF_001515605.1. Lineage (NCBI taxonomy): Eukaryota > Metazoa > Chordata > Actinopteri > Cypriniformes > Cyprinidae > Sinocyclocheilus > Sinocyclocheilus anshuiensis. The sequence continues at coordinate 1,507,854 of NW_015544159.1, forward strand.
AACTGGGTAAATGCAAGTATAAATTACTCAAGACATGTTTTATTAGATAGTTACATATGTACTGTAATTGGGTTATGTACTAATATATTGATACATACAAAGAGGTTGAATGATATTGGATTTTTGCTGATACAGTATAATAATAATTTGTTAAAAGTAATAAACAGACTATTGTGCCAATACTAGTAAAATCTACATATTGAATGTGTTTAAAGAAGTTCTTTGTGTTTCCTGTGACTGGGCAGCCCAGAGAAAAGCTACAAGAGTTTAAGTTGAATTAAATGTCAAAATTCATCAACAGCAGATCATAAGCAATTGCTTGGCATAAATGTACTATATTCACTGATTATGAATGCAAATGAAACCGTGAGCATATGGAATGTGCAGCACTCACATTTATTAAATTAAATCAATGTGTTTTGAAGTTTAATAATCACATTAGGTCGAATCACAATTAATGTTTTTCTGGTCCCAAATTTCAGACCTCTTAAAATGCTAATTAAAACTTTTTTTGTTATACCATCTGAGATATTTGAGACTTTTTATGACCTTAAATTTGATCAAACTGAATTTAAAGGGTTAGTTCACCCAAAAATGAAAATTAGGCAGCGTTTTACTCACCCCCGAGGCATCCTAGGTGAATATGACTTTCTTCTTTCAGACGAATCCAGTCGGAGTTATATGGAACCTGCAGGCACCCTGAATAAAAGAACGTAATGCTACTCAAGCAATAGATGCATTAATGACCATGCACCTGTGTGAACTAAACACAGTTTGGCCTCTGAGAGTACTTTCTCACGGCACAGTAAACATCTGCAGCTTCACCTTAGTTTGGAGGACTTTTCCTGAGACCCCAATTGAAGCAGAAGCTTAAATTGGCACTTGTGTGACTACACAAGAGCGGGACTGAGTGGACAGTAATTGGATTCATTACAAGCCCGGCCTCACAGTAGATTACAAAACTGCAGCTGAACTTAGTATGTGTGTGCGTGAGTGAAAATGCATGCCATCTGGTCACTGGGAGGAAAGCAGGCATTTATGTTTAAAAAAAAAAGGCTGTGACATTTTAGACTGCATTCTCAAAGCGAGTGTTTTGAGACTTTTTGTTGCAGTTGTAATCATTGTACACTGTAAAAAAAAAAGCTTTTTTTAAGCTGTAAATAAAACGTTGGAGTATTTTGTGTAAAAAAATACTATTTCAGTTTTTCTAATTTAAAATTTCAAGTTTAATTAAATTTGTGAAATTTACTCGCAACTTCTGAGTGAAAACAGTTTTAATGTAAATCCTACACCATTTTTTTCAGTGTTGCAGTTAAAAAAAAGAAAAAGAAAGAAAGGTTAGGGAGAAATCTGTACCGTTTCCTCATTATGAAACAAATAACAATAAATAACTGAACAGTATTTAAAAAAATAAAATAAAAGAGAGAGAGAGAAAGAGAGACAAAAAAAAAGTCACTGCATTTTATACAAGCATGTGCATGTGATCTTAATCCGTGCTGGACTTTTGGCTGCACAACCTAACATTTCTATTTCTATCAATAGGGGTCAGATAGACATGCCCATGTCTGGATACCTCTAAAACAGCCCTTGAAAGTGAAGCATAACCACACTGACCAACAGGAAGAATTTTTAGACCAGTAAACAGTGTAAGCGTCTAACCACAGATCTCTGTGATAGCACAGTCTAACTGAATAATTCTGATTGCTGAGATGTGAGCTCAGATGATCTGTATTGACTGTCTTTCTGAATGCCTGCATGTCTCTCTGAACCTGATCCTGCAGCAGCAGGGGAAAGACTAGCTGTGGATTTATACTTCTAAAATAAACCTTTCATCAGCCTCACAAGCAGTCAAGTGAGCTGCCATTGAATTTGACTTCTATATGGAGTACTAACCTACTATTAAAACAGAGTTATTATTAAAATATTTTCTACCGAAAAATTTGCTACACGTAGTTCCAGTTCTAGATGCTGATTGGTTAATACAACATTCAAGGGATGCTAAAATATATGCTATACAGTAGTGTTGTCACGGTACCAAAATTTCAGTATTCGGTACCGATACCAGTGAAAATCCACGGTTCTCGGTACCAATTTCGGAGTAGTAACAACTATAAAGTGAATTTATGCAACTGCACAGGTCAAGGGACTATATATTTTAGCTGAATGATGGCACGTAAAGCATTTGCTTAATAAAATATTATGTAAAACATATGATAAAATATTGCTATATAAAATATTATTCATAAAATATTTTATCAATGCAATACGGCCATTTTAGCAATAAGGCACTCAATGCTATTGCTGTGTTAATACCATCACACACTTAAATCATTGCAATTCTTTTTCCTCATGATGTTGCATCAATAATTTAACGATTTATTTGTGTGCAGAATCATATAATTTCCTATAGTTTAATTAAAACCTGCATTTCTATGAGACCCCAGATTTACATGCAACTCAGTAATCTGCTTATAATCAGACTAATGACTCAATCAGACTGAAAGTCTTCATGTAAACAACTCAATCAATCCAAATGAAATTGATCCAAATGAAATTTAGATCCAACTGAACCTTTTCTGACCATTTTTTTGTCCAAGCAAAAACAGCAATTATGCATTCTCTGTGGATTTCTCCTGCATATGTGCTGAAAGTTTTTTCAGAATATGTAATGCAAGTGTACAGTAAATGAATATGTGAATCAGACTGCAAAGTTTAGTGTACGTAAACAAAACTTTGGGACTGACAAAAAATAGTGCATGCAAGCATACTTAGTTTGTGTTGTATTGTGTAGCTGGCTATACCCAGCTTTACTCATGGCTGTATTATAATTGTGCAGATATGGCTCAAGGGGTTGCAGTCGCACCACTGTGTCATTCATAATACAGCACGGCCTAGAGTGACATTAACATGCTATTTACATGACTTTCACATGCTGATGCTAATAAAGCTTTCTTGTTTTAACAGCAACAGAAATAATGTGGTTGATATGAATGACAAATGTGACATTCAACATTAAAATTAACAGTGCAGACACATCTAACCAAGAGTATCAATCTAATTCTATGAATCTGTGTATTATTATTTACTAGAAGCAGCATGACTTTTATCAGACTTGTAGCAGAGCTTCATTGTTGTCGTGTAGTTCCTCTTTGGCGTATGGGGAGTTGAATCAAGGCTACAGTCACACGAGCCGTTTCTAGGACAGATAAATATAGCAACAGCAGATCCACATCTCTTAAAGGAAAACCAGGCTTTGTTGTTCTAATAAAAACATCCACACAACATAGAGCTCAGGAAAATACACACTTGATGCAGCTGCGTGGAGAAACATGAAAACAGAAAAAAGAGAGGAAAATACAGAGTCCTCTGAGCAGCTCTGCAGGTACAGCCGATGATGTTCTACTCAATGATTTCTCAATTTAAAATCTGGTCGACCTTTGGTAGCAATCGGTCTACTGCAGAAAGCAAAATTAAGCATTCAACACTACCAAAACTGCAGCGTTTTGCAGTTTACGGCCAGAGGATTTCATCAGAAACTAGATATTACCCATGTGACACCTTCACACACAAACACAGACGAACAGAGAAACGCAGAAGCACTTCCTTGAGCGACTGCAACTGGGTCACATCTGCCACTTGTCATTAGGGAGATACCTCTCATCACAATCACGCTGCCAAACAGACAGCACAATAATTGCTGAGCGTCTCCAGAATACAGAATACATCTGAGTGAATCCATGATACACACACACGACTGCAGCCGCTCACACGGAAACACACAACACATGTATCTCATTCCCTCTGCAAGAACAAAAAGAGGCCAATGAAAGGAGGAGCTCTTTCAGAGAAAGCACAGGCCAGCTGTGTGCAGAAAAAGCATCTCCAAAATACAGTCCTCGGCTGGGCGCTGCGCAGTGGGCCGTAATTCAGCTATAAATATTTGATAAGGTTGAGCACACTGGAATGTGCAGCGGAGCCGCGAGGGGGGTTCATGCAAAGCCAAGTGTGCTGGAGTCTGGGACGCTCCAGGACGACACTATCTGATGAAGGTCACGGAGAAACGCCGACTGCACTTATACATAAGTGTGCTGGATCTCACAGCGAAGCAGTCGTTAACAGTGATGGACAGTTGCTTGGTCTTTCTTTGAACATATAAACACATCTCTCTGTTGTCTCTTTTGCACATGCACTCAAGTCATGAACAATCAACAAAATCGATGGGCTGCAGATTTCTCACAATCTGTAAAAACAGTCAGTTATTTCGATACACTGTAAAAAAGTATAGTGTGTATAAGCGAGTAGATTTCAATTTCTGTACATTCTAATCTCTAATTGTCATACCACTTGAATTTCATATTAAGAAATTCGTTTAACCCAAAAAGCAAATTATGCTCCCTTCGAACTGGTTGTCTTTAAAATACAAATCTTGTGTAATCCCAGGCTATCTGTAATCAGAAGCACATTTAAAACGTGAATATCATTTAATTTCATTCACATGTGTTTCATAAACACATAATCCTTTCTGGATTACAATCCGCCATCAAAATGATACATTTAATTATTCTAGCTGCTGTGAGAAAAGGCTATAAACGATCGGCCACCTGCAGGATCCTCACATGCGATAGTCTAGTCGCCCGGACAACTTCTTTATGTTTACAGACGTGACGTAATGACGCTTCAAAATGCTTGAATTTCCCGCGAAAACCTACCCGTACCACGCAAATTAGAAAACATTATTATAAGCTGACCGTTGTGAATCGGACTAAAGTAAGGCGATAGTTTCGACCACTGGCTGGTTATGTACTTATTCAAATATTATTTTTGGATAATTTTTAACCAAAAAAAAGTTTTAAATCACCATACACACTCTTCACTGTAATGTTATGACCACAAATAACATCACAAATTAGTAACAACTGTTACTAATTTGGTTCTTGTATGTTCAAAACGCACTACAAGTGTGCTGCTTACTGCGCAGTATTATGTGTACTGCCTACTAATTTGTGCCTACTCAGAGGACCTCACTATGTTGCATGTTTACTTTACTATGTGGCATCCAAAGTTATTCTGTTTGTCATTTTTATAAAAAAAAAACTATTTGCATAAAAATACACAGTAATAATTTAAGTTGATGTAGTTACACATTACAGTACATGTACTATAGTAACAAAAAATTATGCATAATTAAACAACTACCCCAAAACCAAATCCCTATAGTAAGTACATGTAGTTAATAATATAGGTCAGTACTTATTTGTGTAATTACACTGTAACAACATCACCTTAAAATAAAGTGTAAGCAAATACTCTGCCAAATTTAACTGCAACTGCAAACTTTTCAAATGTAAAAACAGTCAAAGCAGAAAGCAGTTATTCGGTAGACTGTTTAAATCAACACATGGACTCTTAACGATAGCGTTACGACCACAAACAGCATCACATTCCCAATTTGCATATGAGCAGGCCTGAGCTTGCATGAAACACCCATTGTGGCTTGTTGGTAACATTTGGGCAACATTTGGGCGACAGACCTTTAGTTAGCTGTCAGTCATGTCCTGAGGTGTCAGTAACCCCTCATTTGCTCAGAGAGCAGTAGACTGCTCCCATTATCAATGACTAAGCTGCCTACACTGCAAGTGTGAGATGAACACATTGACACTGATCTAGACTTGTTGCATCATATAGCTCGCAGACAGTGTTGTTGTTTCTCCAGCAGAGTTCTGCTGTGGAGGAAGACGCCATATCCAATGTTCCATAAACACCCGGTGTGTTTGCAAGGGGCTAGTTTCCCCCTAGGATGTCTCAATCACAATTGTTACTAATTCAGTTCTCGTGTCTCAGATAGGCTATGTTCAAAATGCACTGCAACTGTACTGCTTCTGTGCCTACTAAAATTGTCAAATTAAGTTTATTTTACTATGTGGCATCCAAAGTTGTGTATTGACATTAACATGGTTCAGCATGATTGTCTGAACAATACTTCAAAATAAAATACATAAAAGTTGTGGTTGATATCCCTTCTGCATTATTTGTCAGACTGGAAAGGGAAGGTTCATTTTTACTGCACATTTTGGTATTCCATGCATACATATTTGACACTGTGATTTGTAAACTTTAAGAATAACTGGTGTTATGAGTACTACTGCTGTATGACATTGCGAACATACCCAGGGACAGTAAGCGAGCCGTATGCCAAGTAATTTTGCAGTACACAAGATTTATAACCTCACCGCAGAACTTCATCCTCATAAAACAGTGAAATTAAGCAGAAGGTTGGGACACCCAGCCAAGCCGGCTCTAACGAGCAACTTTAGTTCAATGGCCACTTCCTGTCCACTGTGTTTCTAAATGGAGGCACAAAGCTGGCAGTATGTGTGTGTCCTGACCAAAGAAAGCAGCACATTCCCTCTGCAGTTCTGAGAAAAGCCAGACTCATGAGAAACCACCACACACTGCAGAGAAAAACACATCCCGACAGGAGGAACGGTACTTTCCCACTTTCCCCTGACCCATCCCACTTCACACACACAATAACTGAAACCCAACCAACATTCCCTTGTAGCATCCAATAACAGCACAAACACAATTTAATCATTTCAACCAAACGGAACAACAGTAACCTGATCAAAACAAAGATAAGACAGGAAATACAGGAATAATTCTTTCAAAAATGAAAACCATGTCATCATTTACTCACACTCACATTGTTCCAAACCGATATGACTTTTGCTTTGGTTTGAAAAGATGTTTGAAAAGACATTTTGAAGAAAGGAGATGTTTGAACAATGTTCAAGCTGCTCTTTTTGGTAACACTTTAGAATAGGGAACACATTTTCACTATTAACTAAAGGTCTGTTTACACCTGGTCATTTCATGCATTTTCGTTGATCGGATATCTATCTGATTTGTTAAAACATTTCCATTTACACTCACACATAAATGTGTCGCTAGTTAACATGAACTAATAATAATACTTCTAAACCATTTTTAAGTCTTAGTTCATGTTAAATTCAACATTTACTAATACATTCTTAGTTCTGCTCATTGTTAGTTCATGGGACAATTTTACTAATGGGACAATTTTATTTATTGTAAAATGTAAATCATCATAAAAGTAGTTCATGCTCACTGTTTTGCAAGTCTTCTGAAGCCATGTTATCTTTATGTAGGAACAGATGAAATTTCAATTGTGTAGGCCTCTTTTTATGGTGCATTTTGTCCTACTTGTGGCTTGAAATTCCCTCTCCACTATCCTTGTAAGGAAAAAGAGCACTCAGGATATTTCTCAAAACATTGCCTTTTGTGTTCTACAGGTTCATACAGGTTTGGAACAAAATGCTGTTGAATAAATGATGACCAATTTTATTTTTGGGTGAACTTTCCCTCAACAAAGACTGTCTCGTCACTGTTTTCCAAGTCTTCTGTTACCTTTATGTAGGAACAGCCTGAAATTAAAGTTGTGTGGGCCACATTTATGGTGCATTTTGTCTTACTTGTGGCTTGACAGCCTCCCTCAACATTCCTTGTATGGAAAAGAGCACTCAGGATATTCCTTAAAACACTGCCTTTTGTGTTCCACAGAAGAAATAAAGTCATACCGGTCTGGCTCAAAATAATCTTGAGTAAACTATAACAATTTTCATTCTTGGGTGAATTATCCCTCTAAAATGGCTGTTCTGCAACAAGACTGTCTCTCGTCCTCTCTCTTTCTGTTGGATACAAGAGGCATAATTAGAAACAGCCGCACTATGCACAGTGCTGCATTGAAGGAGCTGTTTGCTAAATGGGTCATAGTGCAACCCTGCCCTTACTCCCTCAAACACACACACATGCATACACCGTTTCAAGCAATACACTTCTCAGTGGCTCAAGAAGATTAAATGCCCCTCCAGACTTTGCCCCAGAGAGCGAGAACAGGACGATATAATCAGCTTACTTTGCTGGAATGAACGGACAGGCCTATCAAAACACAAGACACCTCTGCCTGCTGCTATCACCCTAACCGACACTAGACGACCCCTGTTCCAACACCCACCCAAAAACAGGCACAACATCTATCCCTGTCTCAAATAAGCGGGGGCTTTCCACACAGCTACAGTTCTGTTCAACACCCACCGTCTGTCTGGGTTGCTCACATGTCATCCACGCCATTGATTTAATAAGCGTACAACCAGGAAAAATCCCCTGCAACTTTAAATCTCAGTTCTGCCGGCCAACAATATGCTCGGGTCTGTCCTTGATATTTTTTTGCACGTAAGAGAGAACGCTTGTGTCTTTTGCAGGGCTACAAAATGCACTTGTGCTTTCAACCAGTTAAGTTAGCGCCCTGTAGCTGTAGACACAATAACACGATTGACTGCACCACACAAGCAGATGGTTGATAAACATCCTGTTAGACGAAGACATGAACAGTCCAACCCACCCTCATGTAACCGGCTCAACATGAGACATTTACCTCTACGTCTCTAGGATGTATGGTCTCAAAGTTGTAAAGCATGGCATATTTATGGAAAACAAGATAGTGTTTACCTCTTTGCTGGTCTTGAGAATGAGCCCAAGCCAAAGGTGGAGCCCAGTCGGTGGACATGCGCCACTCAAGTTAAAGAAACTCGAGTGGGATGCAGATGAGCGAAAAAGAGGAAGAAAAGCAAAACAAAGAAGCACAAGTTTCTCTCAAATGTGTCTCGTGGTCTTTAAAAGAAGAGGCGTGCTTTGAAAAGAGACCTTCGCTTCTTAGACGCTGGCCACATGTCAGACATTTTATGTGGCTGACAGGAAACACAGAATGAGAGAAAAGCCTCCGTTGCCGCAGAGCTCAAAGAAACAGGGCGAGGAGGACAAAAAAGTGAGGCGGACCATTTGTTTGCTCGCTCGCTCCCTCTTCTGCTTGTCTCTCTGTATCCGAGCGTCAGACTGTTAGCGAGTGTGTCATCAGCGGTGCCAGAGAACAAGTCTGATCCGTCCGATGAGTAATGTTTCTCGGCCTGCCTGAGTCTGGAACTGGGTCAGGCTGCCTGCTTCCTCCAGAGCCCGGTTACACAAGCGGTTACACACACACGCTCCGCAACTGCAAACGATCAGGAAGCTTCTGTGAGCCACGTACTGAAAGAACAAGCTCACACAGGCTGCTATTGTATTCTCCCCCACGTCATGGTTTTTTTGGTTTGCTGTTGCACAGTTTTTCAGTGGCTGTTTGTGAGCAAATCAGTGTGGCACGGTAGAGTGAAATGAAAGAATCTGAGAGAGAAAGAGAGAGAGAGAGGGAGAGTGAGAGAGGAAAAGAGAACAGAAAAGAGACAGAGGGGGTGCCATGGAGGCGAGTGTAAACCATGAAAAGGGCATCGCTATGTACAGTGTAACTAATCTCCCACCATCACAGGTGGCAGAGCTGCCCCACAGTATGACTCACCCTGATGAGCAGGCCACTGGTGCACACACATACAAAGAATTAAAGGGATAGTTCACCCAAAAATTAAAATTGTCATCTTTGCTCGTGCTGAAGTCTTTCCAAACCCTTAAGAATTTTGTTCGAATCTTTGAAACACAAATTAAGATATTTTTAATGAGTCCTGAGAGGTTTCTATCACACATACATAGGGAACATCCAATATTGTAAACACAGAAGCTCAAACGTGCATGTGTGATGCGTGGGAACCAGTAAGGTTAGTTCTAGTATATGACGTACACGAGCTTACATGTTTACCATATGTGATGCACTATATGCATGTACGTATTCACCTTCATAACTTTTCAAACCGTATGTATGACTTTTAAAAGCAGATCTTTTGTTAAAAGTCCTGGCTGCTTTCTTGCCATACAATAGAAGTGAATTGGATCAGATGCCAAAATGAAAAAAAAAAAACAGCATAAAAGTAGTTCATATTAGCCATAAGCGGTATTTCACATCTTCTGAAGTCATCCAATAGTTTCATGTGAGGAAAACACTGAAATTTAAGTCGTTATTCCCTGAAATTCCTGCCCTCAAGTGTAATTTGCACTTCATGTGACAACCAATGGAATTTCGTATCACTGACATCAAATCTTGCACAAGGCATCTTGTCATGCCATATTTGAATCCACATCCACACGCCAAACACGTTACTCTGCACTCACTGTCAATGGAGTATACTTTGAAAAGCTTGCGCACTCAACTGTGAAAATGTAGTATACCTGGACCTTAAAAGATTAAATCATTATTTGCTGGAAGTCTTATCCTTTTAATGTTATTTGCACTTGAGCATATTTAAAAGAGACATGCAACAACCAACGAAGTTTAATATCAATGACATAAAATCTTGCACAATGCATCTAGGCACACTATATTAGAATCCACATGAATATAAATGAGATTCGATAAGTTACAGCCTGTTCCTTACACAAAAATACAGTATGACAAAAGACTTGAAATATAGCACACAACTCACATGGACTACTGCTAATGTGGTGCGGTTTATTTAGCATCTATCCCCATTTAGCCAGGAAATTCAGCAAAGTGTCTTATTTTGTGTTCCACAGAAAGTCAAATACCGGTTTGGAATGACATGAGACTGAGTAAATGGCAGTTTTCATTTCTGGGTGAACTGTCTCTTTAAAGAGCACATAAGCGAGACCATGGACACGTTTCCTCCTTGCAGGTCCAGGCGACTTTCTCAGCAGCTCTGTATTCAAATGGCCATGCTGTGTTGAAATACAAGCCCGCTGAAACCCATTAGTCACCAGACACACTTGCAGAGACAATAATCCACATAAATTAAAATGAAGGGACAGGCGTTTGGCTCGCAGGTAGGATGTCCTTGGCTCAGACGTGGTGTGTAATACAGTAGAGGATTAAAGGGAAGTGTGTGTGCCCACTGGAGCAATCAGGACACGGACAGAGAGGCAGGAGTGAGGGTGGGCTTCCTTACACTCCAGTGACTATGCCCATCTCAAGGGCAGTACACCATGTTCAGTCTTCTGAAGCGAAGACAGGAACTGTGAGAAAATAACACAGCTCTGTTTGCCCTACAGATACAGTACAATGATTAAGACCCAAATAATGAAGACATCAGCTTTTGAAGACAACAATGTCCATTTCTGGAGACAAAAATGACCAGATTTGGTCTCTTAATAAATGTATCAGGTCTTATTTTGCACTATGCATAAGTGCACATTATTCTAAACCAAAAAAGAAAAAGTAAATAATTTTATCCACCACTAAAACAACTTTTATGCTTATGCAACCAGGACTGTGGAAAATGATATTAACCAAGTCTATGGGAAAATGTAGCCCCTTTTATTTTCTGACAGGCAACAATCTTAAGTCCAATTGCTTGGAAAAGTAATAGCAGTATCCTCCATAAGCCACACAATTTGAATGCTTAAATACCTAAATATAAATAAATCACCACCAACAATATGAGACACTTTTCACCAGTAGATCAATTAGAGATGTTAAAATTCTCCTTTTTAAATACTCTCATGTTGCTCCAAACCTGTGGAACATAAAAGATACTTTGAAAAATGTTGGTACCAAAATAAATAACTAAATAAACATCTCAAAATATCTTCATTATCAATATATCTATTCTTTTGTGTGAAAGAATGAAAGAAAGTCATACAGATTTGGAACAATATCAGGGTGAGGAAATGATAACAGAACTTTCGTTTTTGGGTGAACTATCCCAATAATAATATCTATAAATGCACAGCAAATTCAATTTTATGTCATTACAAATGGCTTTATAAAAGGCACAAGGACAGACATGTGCTGCATAAAAAGAACAAGGTGCACACACATCAGCAATGAAGAGCCAGTGAAGATAACAGCATGACATTTGAAGTCACCTGTGTTGAAAAGCAGGAAGTGGAAGGAAATGAGTTATGAGTGTTCCCTCTCTCTCAGAAAGCATGATAAAAGCCTGCTGGACTCCAGAGCGTCTATGCCGCAGTGTGTTCTTGGCACCCGAGCTGTCATGCTCAAAAAACCCAAATCGCTTCACCATGATCAAAGACTATTTTCATGCCCAGAAATCCAATCCCAATTCTCTCACTCCGTCTCTCAGTACACTGCCAGCACGCAGTCAAACACAGCATTGCTTAAAAAAATTACAGACATGCTGCTGTGATTTCCCAGAAGTCTTTTATTAGTAAATGCATTACATTCTCTCTGATTGTTAGTTCTTATTCACAATCTGTGTTTTTTTCTTCTGTGCTGATTTTAGAAATCTGTGGAATTCTCAAGAATTAGGGTACACATATGTCCCCTTTTTCCTAGACATACTTTTTTTTAAGACCTTAAAAAATGTGTCTGGCCAGGAATTCCAAATTGCCTAAAATGTCCAGGTCTTGGCGTTGTTTTACTACTGATGTGCTCCAAAGTCCTCATACATTACAGGTATGCGATTTGCATTGCTTTGACATTTCGCACGGCACAATTGATTGATTAGGTACAATGTACAAATCCCTACATGCTGTTGGTCAAACTACTTTACAGTCATTACCTACAAGTATAATGCCTGATTCACATATCACATACACTTTATTAACAGATCACAGCATTCAGCATGGGAGCATGAGCTCTGTGGTGTTGAGTCCTAGAATTCATCCTATTTACCAATCTGAAAATGGCAGTATTAGGCTTGCTGCGATAGTCGGTGTTGACGGTGTTACCGGTGTTAAGCCGCAACACCGGTTACGTCACTTGCCCACCGCGGCACCACCCCCACTGTCTTTTTGATTTTTTTATAGTAATAAAAATGATTTAGTTCAGTTAGAGAACAGACACTACAATTAAAAACTGAACGCGGTTGCTCAGTGCAGCGTGCCGAACGACAGTCGCATCACAAATCAGCAGCTGGAGTCAGGTTTAATTTATCACGTGAGGAGAGTGAGTCGAGTTGACTGACAAGAGGTGAGACAGACAAGACGATGGGGGGAGATTTAGTTTTGAAACGAAATGCAAAAGCGCCTAGCTGTTTGACAATATTTTGGATTTTGAAAAGCCTGTTAATTTTTGCTGCTTATCTAAGGTGTTTTTTTTTGTTTGTTTGTTTGTTTGTTTTGTATTCGTTTCATACTTATTTGGTTCCACAGTGTTTGGTGATTTTTTTTATATATTTAAACTTTGTGTAAGTTATTTATTTTATATTAAGCCTATAGCATGGTGTATTTTTATTCGGGATTTTTTGCACAGCCCTAATTGCGTGAATGGATACAACAAAATGGTACAATGACAAACTTAGCCTACAAATAAAAATTTCCTCACCATCACAACCCTAGGCAGTATGTGTGGCACCGGCATAAAAAATGCTGCACAGCTTCAGGTACAGTTTACTGAACAGCTGACTCCATCTACATACCCAGATGAAAATCTAAATTAATGGAGGAATTACACAAGAATTCCGGTTGGGTTCATCTTGGTTGGGGCCACATCAAGCAAAGAGTTTGTGGCTAAATTAACTAAAACACTTTACAATAAGGCTTGTTAACTTTAAGTGTTAGGTGTCATGAACTAACAATGAACAGTACTTAACAAATTGCATAAATGGTATATATGTTAATACTATGTTAAGTTTTTTTTTGTTTTTTTTTTGGTGAAAAATACAATATGGTCACCTTATCTGGAATGGATTTAAATGTGGATGTAAATGATGCTGAAAGCACTATTTTTTTTCCAGCTGAAAGTACAATCAAATGAGCCAAAAAAAAATTATAAATGAACACAAAGTATAGGGCATATTTAGAGCTTTATGACTATATAAATGTACATGTTATGACTTAAAATTTGTAATGGCTTTTTCCTGCTTGTTTTGCAATCACATCTTTTGTTATGTTGATGTAATAAACTGAGACGATGCGCATCAAAGTTTTAGTGGAAAAAAAAACATTCAAACAGTCCTCATCTCTGCCAAACACCAGCGTTGACGGCATACCTGCTAAAAGCATCTCCAGTTGTGGCACCATGAGAGAGATCGAAAATGATGAAGACGTGCGAAATAAAAGTGCAGAAAAGCAGTGTCTATTTCGTGCACAAATTGAACAAACTACAACAGGTAAAGCTGTGTGTGGACATTAACAATATCGTTAACATTTCTCATTATAATCGATACTAATATGGCCTCTTGTTATCAAGTTCTTTGGTATATTATGCTGTGTTCGGTGTGAACTTCATATTATTTGTAGCACACTTGCTGGCCAATAATCGCAATAAGCTTTGTGCTCTTTTACCTTTTCATAAAAAAAGTATCAGCTTTAAATATATGCCAAATTCATAATGAAATTCATACAATACATACTGTTTTGTCGCTCTTTAATGTGGCATGAGCGATCGCTTTAGCACCTCAGTTCAAGCCACACGTGAATCCACCATAACTTTCTCTTTACTATAGTATGAAATAAACATGAATGGACATCAAAGTGTATATCTGAAGATAGCCTACAGTAGAGCTTACTGAAATGTCTCATGTAATCGCTCATTTTGTGTATCTGAAACTGCGGAAAATGTTTAAAGCTTGTAAATGGCACATAACAACAATACATTTACCTCATTTACAATACATTTACAATGACCATTTGGCGTCCATAAGTTTATTAGTCAGCTAGAAAAAATAACTATAAAGAGGAGCATTTTGCTAAATATATGCGCTATATTGCATATTCATATTTCTACTTAACCTGTTGTCTATATGATAAGACAGAATGCAAGGAGCTGAAGATAAAACAGTGGCGGATAAAAACCACATGTTACTAATGAAGAAAAACAGACTTGATGTGTTTAAGACATATGATAACATTTATAGGATGCATTGAGGAGGAGCCCAAGCCAATGGCTCCTTAAGTGATTTTTTGTCTGGAGCCCTGTTTCTGAATGATCATGTGACACTAAAGACTTGACTAATGTCAGCTTTGCCATCACAGGAATAAATTACATTTTAAAATATATTCAAATAGAAAACTCTTTTAATTGTAATAATATTTCACAATATTACACAGTATTTTTGACCAAATAAATCCAGCCTTGGTAGGCATAACAGACTTTTCATTTTAAAAAGTACTGACCCCAAACTTTTGAACGGTGGTGTATATTCACACTAGGGATGCTCCGATCCGCCTTTTTCACCTCCGATACCGATTTCGATACCTAGGGTTCAGTATTGCCCGATACCGATACTGATCCGATACCAGTGAAGTTTTTTATTTTTTCATTTAAATAAATGTAGAATTTATATATCTTTGTGTGTGGAACTGATAATCATTCTTTCACAATCTACTAAATACAGACTACTTCATTATAAAGAAAAATAAACAATAAATATGAAAAAATATATGTATATTCATAATCTATGACAAAAATATATCATAAACTAATTTAGTGGATAATTCGGCAGCAAACGTTATTCTAGAAAAATCAGTGCACAATAATTTAGTGAAAAAAATATATTTTGTGGGGAACAAATACATGTGTTGCACTAAATATGGTAAAATGTTACACATTGCACATTTGTATTATAAAATCCATTAATGAAAAACATTAAAAGTATATACTATAAAATTAAAATACATTTCTTTTAAATGTATAAATAAAGTCCTTTTTGCAAAATCATAGACATTTATTTGCAAATCAAGTATAATAATGGGAACACAGAATGATCCTGGAGAGAGCTTTACCGAGCTGACTGTCGTAACTGAATGCGACCAGGGTTTAGAGGCTGAACAAATGACTGACAGCCACAGCAGAGAAAAGAGTTTGTGTGAACTTTAATGTAAGGACTTAAATATTCATATGTAGCTCACATTAAAGGGATACGGTTTCTACGTGTATTTATGCTTTGATTTGAACAAAAACAGCGCATCCGTACAGCGCAGCTGACACAGAAGAGCGTACGCTGCTTGCGTTCAGTGGAATGGCGCTACGGTGATGCGGAGAGACACAGAGGAGACGAATTGTTGAATAAAGTCATTATTTTTGTTTTGGTGGAGTAACCCTTTAAGCTATCGTATGGCTTCAGAAGTAACACAGAATAATACGCACAATCTCGAATTTGGATCGGCCTTCTCTGACGATACCCGATCTGACAAAAAATGGCAGTATCGGAGCCGATAACCGATATGAATATCGGTTCGGCGCATCCCTAATTCACACACCCACACCCACCCCCACACACACACACAAGTTGCAGAGAGAAGAAAACATCACTCTAGGCTTTACAATTTTTCCATATTTTCTCCAATGCAAAACGGAAGCTCCAGACACTGACATTTCATTTAATCGAGCATTCCTCTTCTGTTCTGCCTGTTTTGCATAATATCTTTCACCATTCAAATTCCGAAAGGGTCAGGTAGCAGTTCGGCAGTTGTGATCGCATTTATGCAATTAACGTTTCAGCAAATGCTCTGGGATAAACCTCAGCAAATGCCGCCTTATCTCCTGCTTTTAAGGTCATGGAAATGAAATATGGTGCCAATTATACATCAGCCCAGAAAAGTGCCGTTTGCCAAGAAGGAAGAAATTCACCAGTGAAGATTTTAATCAGCAAGCTCATATGATTCCCAATCAATAAGAGAGAGTAATTTTCAACGCAGTGAGAGCAGCTTGTGTGGATCAGGTTTGGGGATGGACGGGTGAACGCTCCAGGAATATAAAGGAATTTTTACAAAAGAGATTTCAGTTTGAAACAGATTTTTGTGTCTTCTGTTCCTCCTTTTACATCTTTATTCATGAGTCAATTCCATATAAAAAAAATTAATCTTAATAAGCATGTCTTGTGATGGATGGTTGGTATGTTCTCTGTCTTGATGTAAATGTGCAATAAAAAAAATCTGATCCATATGCTAGTGTACTTCCAAATAAACTACATCACTTCCTTTCTCAATCAAAAGCACATGCAATCTGTCTGTCTGCTGCTGTCTTTGAGAGACTCAAGCAGGAGAGCTGATCAGTGAATGGACAGACATTCATCTGACTGTCAATAGGCCTTTGTTTTCCTCCTGTCTCTCTCTCTCTTTTACCAGCACTGCAAATCACAACAAAAATCACACAAATGTTACCATAGGTAAATGCCACGATTGTCCACACCAGAGACCTGAAAACACTGCATCAATGTGTATCATCTGAGTGTATGAAATATTTAAACCCAAATATGCTGATTTACAAATCAACAAAAACGGGAACGCCATATTATAGTACATTTTTCCATATGCCAATATACCAGTGTTTCTTGCACTGTTACTCAAGCTGTGAGCAAGCAGTGTGATTTGAATGTAATGAGATGAAAAGCCTGGGTTATGTTATATATTGATACAATAAATAGACAATAGGTCTTTGGATAGCTAACTAAGTTGCTCAGCAAGACATTCTTCAAACTTTTGCTCCCCCATTGACAGTACTTCACCTAAAAGACAGCCTATGGACATAAACTGTATTTCAGACCTCCCAAGTCTTTGTTCTAATACCACACAAACAAATCTATTTATCTTTGTTGAGCATGTCGATCTTGATCTGCAGTGTACAAGGGCTCTGCAGAACACACTAACCTAACAGACAAGCACAAGTCAACATCAGTTAATCCACTTGTAGCCAATAGAATCAAATTATGAGCAAAAGCATGGTCTATTAATCTTGTAACATGACATAAGAGGCACTGAGAACATTCACTTCAGCAACATCAAATATGTTGTGATGAGTGCATGTGTATGAATATGAGTGTTACGTAATCAGCATGCAGTAGGGATGGTATCGTTAAGGTATTACTACTCTTACCGACACTGCTTATCGATCTGGTACTTTAACGGTATTCTTATATATATATGAAACAGATTAAGAGCTGAATTAACATTGCTTTATATTCTGAAATGTAAAAGAAATATTTAATGAAATTATACAGTAAGAACATGAACAAAGAAACAAACTGACAAATACAGTAAAACAAACTGAAATAAACAGTGCTTTCATTTTTTTCATGAAGGTCTACTAAGGTAAGTAATATAGCCTACAAAAGAAATCTGCGAACTGCGAATAGCAAAAATGCATCATAGACAAATGTCTGAATATTATTGCATATAAAAACAGCTGGCGACTCTGGTGAGATAGAATTTGCAAGATAATGTCTATATAGCAATAACAAATGTAGGCTATGTGTGTTTTCTGAATCTCTCCAGTACCGACAGCAGAACCGTTAACGTCAGAGCTTATCGATACTCTGGTCTTTCATAATTTCGCCCTGGGGCCCGTTTAATACCGGGTTTCGGTACCCATCCCTAGCATGCAGTGAATCCAGCAGTATTTTTTCGTCTTTTTAAGGAGCTTTTCAACTGTGAGACAGAGACAGGAAGTCACTGAATGTACAGTAGAGACGGCAGGACACACACTAAATTGCTTTCATGTGGTTGCTGAGAAGATATAGGCACAAATAACAGCCAATGAGCCATCTCAGTCTATCACTGTGCACTGCTTCTAAAATAAGACACAAAGACACTATTTACACACTCGCTGCTGCTGTGACACTCTAGTGACTTATTGCACAATTCACACATTCCACATCTGTTGACTGGCCTTAAGAGATTTGCTCCTCATTAAAGAGTTTTACACAAAGAAATAAATAGCACTGTTGAAAAATGTGTTTAACATGAGATGCCATCAATTACAAATCCAAAAATTTCTGTGGTTTTATCTGACATGGAGGCATTATCTATCTGACATTATCTGTCAGTGTCTATCCATTAAACAAAAACCAAAAATGATGCTATAGTAGCAGTATGTAAGATTTGTTTGACTGAAATATCAGGGGTAGTTCATTGCTGAAGAACTTTACTACAACATGACACCATGGATGGTTTCGGTAAAAAAAAAAATTTCAGTACATCACTAGTAAATGATGACAGGATTTCCTTTTTTTGGGCGAACTATCCCTTTAAGTTAAAATACATTTTTGTGTTATTTTTAGCAATTTTTTGAGGCTGCAAGAATAATTGAATTGCTTTATCGATATATGCATATACATCATACAGGTGCATCTCAATAAATTAGAATGTCGTGGAAAAGTTCATTTATTTCAGTAATTCAACTCAAATTGTGAAACTCGTGTATTAAATAAATTCAATGCACACAGACTGAAGTAGTTTAAGTCTTTGGTTATTTTACTTGTGATGATTTTGGCTCACATTTAACAAAAACCCACCAATTCACTATCTCAACAAAGACATTCTAATTTATTGAGATGCACCTGTAGGAGTTGGATGACTGGATGAGTATTAACAGAACAAGTCTCTAAAGATAGCAGGAGCTCTGTTCTGGAGCTTAGAGGAAGACACTGGGGCCAGAAAGCTGTCCCTTTGTTTCCCTGTCAACAGGCCCACTTGTTGCTCCTAGGGATTGGACAGATAAAAGGGAGATTGTGGTCGCCTTGCCTCATGATATCAATTTGTGTGTGTTCTTTCAAGCTGGGCTTGTAAAAATAGCGGCGCCTTTGTGAGAACTACTGAAGTGTTATGGATGGCTCTAATGTGAACGGGGGTGTCCGCAACTTCTAGGATTTGAACTGCATGGCTTTTAAAAGTAGTAGACTTACTGTTTTGTGAGTCACCCACCTGTACTTCCACACTTGTGTTTGCGGTGATTTTTAAACTCCCTTCACCTCCTCCATTGCATGTAGCCATTTATTTTATGTAAAGTAAGATTTGCATAGAACTAGTACAAATTTTTTAATCCATCACACACTGCTCCGATCTTCCACACAGTGTGAATGTCTTGGGTGGAGAGCTTGATCTCCTGAGAGCCTCTGGCTACGGACAATCTCTCCACAAACTATGATGGATAATTATATCATCAACTATTGTCAAAGAGCCCTTGGAGGAACGTCTACGAAATACTCAAACAATTAATGGCTCATTTTATCGATAGCTGGATTTTTAAAGCAATTAAGCTTTAAAAATTCCTTTGCAAATTAATCAAAATCCCACTTATAACATTGGATTTAAGAGAAGAGTAGTATTTCGGCACCAAAGAGAGAGAGAGAGAGAGAGAGAGAGAGAGCTGTGGCTTTAAAATCAAAGCCAGCTGGAATATGCAAATGACAGTTTTATTATCAGCAGTGCTGTGGTCCTGATAGGGTTTCGCTAAGTGTACAATCACAGCCGAACAAACTTCCTGAGGGAACGCAGTCCCCTCCACCAAACAATGGCCAGTTTCTCTATTTCTTGTAGTGTACACAATAAAAAAATGTTTTGCTGCTTGTTCAATTTAAAATGAGCTAAAGCAACACAATTGCTAGACATTTTGTCCTAACTTAATTTAATTGTGGTGAAAACACTTAAATATATGTAAAATTGAAGCCATTTATGTTAAGAATAATTTTTGTTGCATTAACTGAAACTAGTAGAAATTTAGTTCCCAGCATGCTTTGCAATTGGCAGAATCATGGGAGTAAATATTGAAATCAGGTGTTATTTTATGTTTGTGAGTGGAAGGAAAGCCCTGTAATAGTTCAGTGTTCAGTTATGTTTGACATTTAAAAGAGTTTCTGTTTATGCTGAAGCTTTTATGGTTACCATTGTGTTGAAAATTGCTTATGGTTGGGTTGTGGGTGGCTATATGCATTAATATATGTTGCTTCTCTCAATGAGCAATAGCTGTGCTAATGCCAGTGCAGTGATAAGTAACTTCCTACTGCCTGCTGTGCTGTTGCTGCAGAATTTTTTTTAAATGTACAACATAAAAGAAGGTCAAACACTAACAGGTCAGGTTTCCATTTACTCAAAAACACAATTTGAATATACTGGAATCTACTCAACATAACTGAGGTGATTTAACTCAAAAGCAATTATAAATGTATGTCTAAAATTATGATCAATCGTGTGTAATCACTTGCCTTAAAAAAATCAAACGAATCAAAAATCACTCTAGACTAGTCTCCTGTGGTGGCACGTTCACAGACCATGAACAGTCTGCTCAATGACTATATGCTTATGTCACAAAACAGGACAGCATTTCCTCATCAGGAAAGCTGTAATCCGATTGGCTGGTGCATGGAAGCACAATTGGGTTTACAAGGTATTCTAACTGTCTATGGTGCTTTATATGAAGGCCAGACTTTGCGCTGTCAGTCACATCTGGCTATAGGAGACTAACTCTGGTGTTGTGAATAACAGGGCTTTACAAAAACGACAGAAGCCAGGCCATGCATTCAGTCCTTTCACAAGCCTATTTTTCTCCCATTGGCTGAGGAAAAGACTGTGTCTGTACCTCTCTCTCTCTCTCTCTCTCTCTCTCTCTCTCTCTCTCTCGTGCTGCGGTCGCTGTCAAACCCATCATCCCCAATGAAAATGAGGTCACATGGAAAAAACTAAAAGTAAAGCTATAAATAATACACAGCTACCGCAGTGAGTGCATTCTGAGAACAAGATATTTTCAGGTAGGGCTGGGTATCGATTCAGATGTTCCAATTCGATTCGATTTCGATTTTTTTCAAGCTCCTGATATTTATCACTGAATCATTAATTCAATTGATTCATTCGAACGACTGATTCATTCAGGAATGAATCAAGTAACTGTCTTTATGAATGGGGAATCATGAATCACTGACTCACTAGATTCATTAAAAAAAAACGTTCATTCATAAACGAGACACCGCTGTGTTTATGATGATGATCGGGTCAGTCGCACTGGTGCTCCTATCAAAATGTTTATAGTCACACGCAGTAGTTTTGCGCACTGTAGAGCCCTGGAAGGTGGTGTTGACGTCGGGAACGCACCTGAATCCGCCATTTTAAGCAATGAATGAATGAATGACGGACTCTCCGTTGTAACATCGCGCAAGGCAAATAAGGGGGTGACATCTAGTGGATTAGACTAGTAATAAGACTAACGTAAATCTTATGTTCAATGTTTGTGGAAATAAATATTGAAAAAAATCGATTCGTGGCCTTCGAGAATCGATATTGAATCGACCACATTTTAAAAAACGATATATCGAAAAATAAATTTTTTTTGCCCAGCCCTAGCGCTGACTAATTTCTGCTCTCTCATGAATTCTCTCATCATAAACAACAAAGTGCAGATGTATGTGTGATTTAAGTTTAAGAGATTTATTTATCATACAGTGTAGATAGCTTAACTGATTATAATGGGAGTGTTTTTTAAAGTGCATAAACTCGCGCTAGACTGAAGTCATGTTCTTTTTGATAATGTAAATGTAAGCATTATAATTAGTAACTTACAATGTACAATTACAATTAAATTGTTATCATGTTAAATACAAATTCAGTCATATTAAAAATATTTCATGGCATGACATCCTAACATTAGGCTGCTTTTAGCCTTACCCTGTACATAATTAATTAAATTAGCATGATAATGTCGTGTATCGGCGATCTCACAGGCTGACGATAGGACGAAATGACTATGGAGCATATCACCTAACACTATCGTATCCATACCTAAATATCTTCTCTAAAGCTTTAGATTCTGTTGTCTTATGCAAAAGCAGATGCACAGGAAATCTAAAATGCTTTGGGAACAGCACAGATGTTTTCATCTGCCTGAAGAATTTTATTTCTGTGCAGAGATGGTGCCCTGAAAATAGGGCTGTGCGATTAATCGAAATCACGATTTGAGACGTTGCGATTGACGATACACGACGATACATCATCATCAGGCTAGTAATACTAATTAATATTAGAGCTTATTTGTTCCATCATATTTCTTTTTCTGCATTTTTACAGTTTTGCACGTTATAACCAATCACACACGATTCCATTGAGTTTATGAATGCAGTGGCCAATCAGAGGCATTCAGATGAGTCATCACTGAACTACCGGAGTTTTGTTGTTCATTGCGCGCGCGCGCTGATGCTATTGTCTATCAGCACAACCCAATCAAAATATAAATTGTTGATTATATCAACAATAATCTTAATTCTCATTCTTGGATTTAACATGCCAGATTCATCAGTGCACAATTAGATTGTCTTTTGTTTACAAAAATAACCTCTGAAAACAACCTTTCCACTGACTTCACCTGAAATACATACAGTATGTATAGCTATTAAGACTGTTTCAGCAAACTTGCTTTCAGGTCTGGCTCGATTATAGCATGAAATGGGCACTTTCCACGATTCAATTAATTTCTGATGGATAAAGTTATGTTTTTGACATCCTATTTGAAAAATGTGTCACTTTAGAAAAATGGATTATGAATGCGGTTTCATATTGACCAATACCTTTGCACTGATGCAAAGGAAATTATGTACACTTAAGGCAAAGTCTACATTAAACAAAATAATCAAGTGATACAAATCATTCAATAAAAAATATAGAGCAGGACTTGATTTTATCCATGGGGAATTGTTTGAATGGCAAAATCAGGCATTACATACCAGAATGGGGCCAGATCTTATGTGGCTTTGCTAAAATAAATGCCTTAAAAGGTATTTGACTATTGGGTAACATTAGCCAGTAGCTAGGTGACGGCAGAGGATAAAGAAAGACGTTCAGTGATGGATGAAATATTGATGAAAGATTACGAACACAAACATTGTTTTCTTAGGAATAGCATGCACTGATGAATCGTACACAATAGGGCCAGGAACGTGTAATAAGAGTGTAAATAAAGTCCATTTTTATTTCATGTTGACTTTAAATGCTGTATTAACAAAACCAGAAAAGAAAACACTTTATTCCAAACATTAAAACCAAAATAAGACAGGAGATAATCACAACACACTATTTTCTATACAGAAATAAACCCTTTAATTTGAAAGTCTCATTGATTTCAGCTTGTTTTTCCACTCTCTCTCTCTCTGTCAAAGCTCTAACATGAAAGGCTCAGAATGGGGACAGAACAGCCTGCCAAATAACATTTTTCTGGAGCTGGAGGCAAGCGGCCAAAAAGAAATCTGTAAAGAAAGAGGAAGGGCAAGCGTGCATTACATTTATTATAAGACGGGCACTCCGCTCTCTCTCTCTCTCATTCCCTCTCTCTGTCTGAACACGGGCCGGCAGTAATAATTAATGTCTTTAGATTGGAGACGCAGTGGTCTGGGTGCACTGCAGTCTGATCAAATGAACAGGGGGAGGACTTGACCTTCATCGGGTCAGTCGGCCCATAGATCTAGCAGCTTCAGCTGGTATGATGTAATATCTGGCAGAAAGACAAAATAAACGACCCCTAACCCAGAAAGCAGTGTTGTTTACAGGCTAACACGCAGCTGCAGTGCTCACTGGTCTAGCTTTTTACATTACCTAGCTTTATTCAGATCTCAGTGAATCTATGCCACAAACAAGAGCAAGCCTTTAAAGTAAACATGAATTCAAAATTGACCATATTTACTTTCTTAATGGATGTTTCTGATCTTACTGAGCATGTTCCAAAGAAAAAAATGGTTTGTATTTATAATCCTTCATCAAAATGTAATTACTTTCTCCACCACCTCTGAAACAACTTTTCTTTTCTGATGTCACTTAGGCCACACATGCTATTGGATTCCTCACTGATTAAAAAAATGTCCTACCTTACTTTTTTCTTCTTTAGTATCCCAGTTTCACACAGAAATGTGTCACATTACAGAAACAAAACTGGCTGACATTGATAATTCACATATATTTCCTGATATCCAGTGCGTGTTACTCCGACTCTCTCTTTAAACTGACTCACCTTGTTGCAAAGTGCACTGAACCTGCAGTATCCTGACTCATAGATGCCCAGAATTCACACCATCGCCTCTCTTATTTCCTGATCCCAGCGTGGTGGCAGAGCACAGCGCTAATTTGTTGCATTTGCAGGAGAAATCTGTAACTCTGAAGTCTGTAATCATCAGACATGTGTCTGGATGACAAAGTCCTGCTTCATTAGATGAAAGAACAAGAATGCCGGGATGTAATATCACTGGTTACATCACTGGCTTCCACTTGTATAATAGGGTGCCACAACAGTGCAGAGTGGCCTTGATCTAATGCTGACCCAAACACCTGCGTACCACTGAACTTACTTAAGAACATGCTTATCACCTGACCGCCTGCCCGCATAGAAATAGCAAAGCCAGCGAACTTAGGTAACCCTGCAACCTCAGCTGATAAGCTTCTAATGTGCTATTCTTTATCTTAACAAACATGAAAAACAAATGAATGACTCAATCAGTTAAACCTCACTACAAGGAATTAACTAAACCACTTGTGCATTATGGAATGATAATAAATAACAAATTCACCTATAAATGACATTTCTGACATTATTTATTCATCTTCATGTTGCTCCAAACCTGTTTTATTTTATTTCTTCTGGAGCACAAAAAGAGAAATTTAGCAAAGTGGTCATGCTGCTCTTTTCCATTCAATAAAAATTTTGGTAATAAACATTACTGGTTTTGTATGTCTCATAACCGATTGAAGTGCACCAATTTGAATATGCACATATTCAAATCGCATGAATTATATTTATTAGTAATAAGATGATATTTACAGTATTCAGTGGCAGAGAAGATTATCAGCAAATAGTGAATGATTTTGACTTAAATCTGGTCTGTTCCACACACAATATAGTATAGCTTGGAATACAGATAATATGGACACAAAAATTTGGTGTAGAAACAAGTTTCACTCAAAAATGCTAGTGAAAATTGCTAGTAAATTTCACAAGTATTTACAAAGAATCAGCAAGTATAACGACTTGCAAAACATACCTCAATGTTTATTAACAACTTCGAAAAATCATTTTTTACAGTGTACTTAATGATTCTTTTTTGATGGATTTGTCATCATATTTGGAGATTGACAGTTCACCATTAATTTCCTTTCTGTCGGAACAAAAGAAAGAAACTTGAAAGTCAGTTTGCGACAACATGAGTTTGAGTAAATGTTGACAGAATTTTCTTTTTTTATGTAAACTATCCCTTTAAACAGTTGCGTAGGACACGTGAAGCGGCACATGCAAACGTTTCTGGGTCGCAGTGGTACGATGCGGCCCGTTTTCGAGCAGGTGTGCGAGCATATTTATTTCCGCAGCTCCCCTGTCACCGGCTACATCTTCCTCGGCTGATAATCCTCTCTTCCCGTTTCCCTCCGCGCCGAGAGCGTGTAGCACAGATTTAAAGCGTGTGACATTAATAAGAAAGTCTCTTTTTCATCAAAGGACTCCAGCAGAGATGAGATCGTGGGGCTTAGCAGAGGCGCGTGTACGGCACATGTGCCCAAGAGACAGAATAAGCAGCAGGGACAGGCAGAGAATGCTAGAGCCCAGCTATGTACGTCTGTCAGTCAGTGACCTTCTATAGGGCAGGTGTGTGTAACCATAGTGCGAAGACTTCAACACACTCAGTCTTGAGTAGGGGTATCACGATTTCACAATTTTTGATCATGGATGATTAAAATGTCTCCACAATCTGCTTTTGAAGAAATATCATAGTATCGTGCTACTGCACCCATTCTGTCAGTTGCCGTTCTGGTGCCTCATTCTCAATATACTGTACAGCGCGGCATAGGCTACATTCACATCAAATGTTACTCAGCGGTAGAGTTACACTCACGGGACACTGCACTTATTCGCTATCACAAAAGTACATTATTTGCATGAGTTTTAAAGCCTTGATGGTTAAACATTTCATTCGCGAGCTGTTCTGACACGCACTTTTTTTGAGCGCGTACACCTGAAGCTCGCGCACGCTAAAATGCTTGTCAAATAGCATCTGATTACTGGACTAAGTTATCTTCCAAGTCTGATTGTGCTAATACTTTCAAAAACACACAAGGTTTACATATAAACACAGTTGGTTAGGTCTAAAGTGAAAGTAAACAGTATATTAGATGCGTGCAGGTCTTAAAGTGACAGCAGACTAATAGTACTAAACATGCTGCCGCTTGTCATTAAAGGGATAGTTCACCCAAAAATTTAAATTCTGACACTCTCATGTTATCACAAACCTGTGTTAATTTCTTTTGTGTGCTGAACACAAATGAAGATATTTTGAAGAATGTGTGCAACCAACAGTTGCTGGTCCCCATTGACTTTGATAGTAGGAAAAAAAATAATATGGAAGTTACTGGGGACCAGCAACTGTTTGGTTAACCACATTCTTCCAACTATCTTCCTTTGTGTTCAGCACAAGAAAGACATTAATACAGGTTTGGGACAACATGAGAGTGAGTAAATAATGATAATTTTATTTTTGGGGTGAACTATCCCTTTAATGTTAACAAAACGATAAAACACAGAAAAATCACTCTTTGAATATATGTTTATTCAATTTATAGAATGCTACTGCTAAATATACCTACTGTACCTGAAAAATAAAGCACTGTTTGTTTTATTTGTATATTATGTTTATTTTTAATGTGTATCTTCGTTCTTATTCTTTAATAACAAATATAAAGTAATGACAATGATTTTTATCTTCATCCACTTTGACCTAAATGTCTGCCATTCACATCACCGTCTGCATTACGTCATTTTCGTTATCAGGAGGGCTCGCAGAGAGCCGCGCAACACGTCCGCGTCCAGGCAATTTTTTGAGACCGGACGCGGACGGTGCGCGTACAACAACGCATGCGCGAGGTGAATGTTGAGACAAGAGTAGGTGGTACTGTGCATATGTGTCGAGCTCGTTCGTCTGCGCTCATCTGTGGTTGAGTATACTTTGAAAGCTGTGCGGACGCGGCTGTGCGCGAGATGGAACGTGGAAAGTGAAGTATACCCGGGCCTTTACGGCTCCGACGCGGCAACTCTAGTCAATGCTTGTGTTTACACCAGCGGAGCCACGGCACGTTTCAGAAGCATCCCGGAAGCGGCTCTCCGTGCCGCTTCGCTAAAGACACCTATTGGGTTTGTGGTGGTGTTGTTGCTGTGCGTGCTAGGGAACGTATATCCGCCATACGTCATCACATCGCTATATCATTGATATCGCGATATGACACTTTTTTATCATGTAAAAAATTATACCGTTATTATCGTGGACTATATGATATGGCACACCCCTATATCCAACTTTATATTTATATACTTTATCATTAAGACTGTCAAATAAAATTATTTTAACTTCTAAAAACACTTTTTGTGATCCCTGCTGCATTCAGTCACGCTCCAGCTAACTAACAAAAACGTGTCCTGTGTGAACAGCCCCTAAACATACCGCTGGATGAACTGTCCAAAAGGCTTCAAGCAAGTCTGGTTTGTGTAAACGGAAGTCTCTCTAGGGCTTATTTTTATAGCGAGTCAGAAAGCAACTAGAAGCAAAGGTCACAAGAAGCAAAGCATCTTTAACCAGCAGCACCACATAAACACAGACAGAAACTAGATAAACAGAAAATGCTGTGGTTTCGGACAGCGAGATTAATTATTATGTAATAATAATAACAATAATGATTATAATTATTATATTTCTGTCTTACAGATGATGATGATGATGATACTATTCTATTATTGTACATTTATTATTATTATTATTATCTCTAAAACAGAAACACTGTATAATAAAAATGAACATAATATGTAAATTCATTATTTTACAAAATTCAAGATAAGACCCCATTGCAACATGTTTGCATTTTAGTTGATACTAGTACCGGTATTTCGGTACCAAGTCGATACTAAAAAAATGAAAACGTTACGGTACCAGGTTTTTTTTAAGTACCGGTGGTACAGAGTACCCGGTCAACCCGATTCTTGATGCGCTATCCGAAAGGTGCGCAGATGCTATTTAGCCCCTGGAATGCAAATTACCAGGGGAACCCCGCCAAAACATGCGTATTTTATCCATGGAATACGATTTTTAACGGGGGACCCCCTCGAAACGCGACTGGGTGGGTTTTGTTGTGAAAACCTGGCAACCTCTTCATAAAAGCTGACAACACTAGTTGATACTGGATTTTAATTGGTGTGAAATTGTTTTAAGTTAAATGCACACTTAAACAATTTATAATCGATCACTGCTGAGAACTTGTGTTCATTCATATGGTCTTATTCAAACCAGAAAGTGTATTTTCACTAAAAATAGCACAACACAAATGTTCTCTGTTTCTTGTGGCAAACATTTTTTATAGAGAAATAATCAGTAAGGACTATAGTGAGCACATGGTAAACATTCTCTAGGTGTTAGCTGATCTGTTGCTATGCCACATGAAAAACACTAAACCAATTACTACGTGTTATCAGCTCAACAGCTGTTCGGCAAGATCACAAAAAGACTAAAAATAACAACGTGTGTTATACAACATCCATTTCACCGTCTGAACTACCAAACCCTTGCACTTTAATCAGCGATTACAGTTAAGATTATAAGGAGAACTCCTATTACTCAGCTTTACTACTGTCCAACAGCAGAAAGCAGAAAGGGAAGAAAAGGTTTTTGTGTAAGGCCTCTAACACACTCTTTTCACATCATAATAATCAAGCCAAAACATTGTAGCCAAACCGTTTATTAAAGTCACTCATGTGGGCTGATGAAAATAATGGGTTTGAAGATTATAATCCACAGCGTTGTTCCTTCTGCGGAGTGACTTCATCCCTCGTACACAATGAACGCAGACAGCTTTCACTAAACAAGACAGCGGGGCAGGGTTCTAAGCATTTATCAGCAGTAAAGATCGCCCTTGAGGCTACGAGGCAAGCAGGGCTAAACACTAGAGGTCGACCGATAGTGGATTTTGCCGATACCGATAGCTAGGTTGGACCACACTGGCCGATACCGATTAATTAACCTTTTCAGCATCATTACTCCAGTCTTCAGTGTCACATGATCCTATGAGAAATTATTCTAATATTCTGATTTGCTCCTCAATTATTATTACCATTACTGGTGCTCAATTTTTAATAATGAGTCTTACTATTATCAATGTTGAAAACTGTTTTTGCTGAATAATATTTTTGTAGAAACTGTGATATGCTAAAACTTTCCACCTACTTCAACGTAAAAACGTAAGTTCAGTTGCTGCCTTAAATTTTTAAGTATAATCAACTTGGTTGTACAAATCATTTAAACTTAAATTACATTAAACTGACTTAAAAATCATTTCATCAAATCATCATCAAAAAGGATTCTTTGGTGAATAGAAAGTTAAAAAGAACAGCATTTATTTGAAATATAAATCTTTTGTTACAATATGGCTTGACTGTCACTTTTGATATTTTATTTACGCCAGATTTTTGAACAGTGTTTTATAGTTTCCACAAAACATTAAGCAGCTAAAACTGTTTTCAAAACTGGTAAGAAATATTTCTTGAACACTAAATCAGCATATCTGAATAATTTCTGGAGGATCATGTGACACTGAAGACTAGAGTAATAACTGCTAAAAATTCAGGTTTGCCATTACAGCAATAGATTTTAAAATATATTCAAAGAGAAAACAGTTATTTTAATTTAATAATTTTTCACAATATTACTGTTTTTACTGATCAAATAAATGCAGACTTTGTGAGCATAAGAAACTTAGTTCAAAGACATAAAAAAATCGAAATGATTCCAAACATTTGTAGTGTATATACCTGCATGTGTAAAGGCAAACTAGTAACCTTAGATTGCATGTTTCACGCATTTACAAAACAAAATAATGTTTTAAAGAAAATATGTGTCCTTGATATTGTTATTATGAAGTTACCACTTCAACTGTATTGCAAATATAGTCATGCTGTCTGTCGTGCCTAACAACGCCCTTTAGCTTAGATTAAATTCACAATATAACAACCTCTTGTACCTTATAGCTTAATTGAAGTAAAATCCATTTAAAAACACCAGTAATAGAATAGATGTCACACAAGCCTAGCAAATGTCATGCAAAAGAAAAACGTCCTGGTTGCTCAGCAAGGGGCTCACGAGTTTTCAGTGTGGATAAGCGCACCACGACACATGCTGGGTCGTCGGTCTGTGCATGTGTGGGCGCTATGACAACCATCCCGTGTGTCATACTTGGATTTCTCTTTGAACTCTTTTATCGTGTGCGCCAGGCCCAGATGGCGCTGTGCTGCTGCTCGCGTTACATAATCAAACAGCGTGAGCCATGAAACATTTACAATCTCTTGCTCACTGCCTTTCCGTCTCTTTTAAAGGATGTCAAACACTCTGTTATTTTCCGTCTTTTCAGCAACCCTTCTAAACAAATAATGATCTTATTGTCAGACATAAGCCATTGATCTGAGAGACATCCAAACCCCAAATCATCTCAGCAACATAAAAGATCCTGTCGTATTGCCTCCACAGACCTTTTGTTCCACTTTAAATACTCCACAGCTGCAGCTCAACGCACAGCGCATCTCTGACTCAAAGATCTTGGGAGGAATGACTCACCAGAGCTGGCCACTGGATCTGCTTGGCTTTTGTTCCCTGCAGCTGGGCACCCTCCTTCCTTTTGGCCCAAACCAGCTGATGTTCTAGCAGAAAGATCTGGAAGTCTTCGTATACCTTGACCCACTCACGTTTATCCCACTCGAGGTCATCAAACTCAACGTACACCTGCAGAAAGAGCAAAGAAAAGGGGTCACGCTCTGAGCACTCGGCCTGTAGAGCCCACGTTAACCTCAAGCTATACAAGGCATACAAGCATATAAGTGGTGTGGGAACAGTGTCGATGTGGAACATTAAGGACTTTCACATGATTCACATCAAAGTTACCCACTGCACTGAATTTTAATGAGTGAAGCGTCAAGATCCAGCATTAGCCCCGGGCAAGTGTTGTGCCAGATCAAGCTTTGTACACCATGTTGTAATTGCTATACAATTTCAACTTTGATGTTGTTTGCTGCTGACATTTTGAAGCACAACTAATATTTACCAGACAACTTGCGTGACTACATTTAGAGTTGTATGCAAGGCTCAACACTAATTATTTTTCTATTGGCCAGTGGTTTAGATTTTTACTTGCCCTGACAAAATATTAAATGGCCCCACCATAAAAAATAAATAAATAAATAAACAGCTATTATTTCCATTGTTTTTTGACCTATGTAACCTTATATTCTAATAAATAAGGTTGTTACAATACCAACATTTTAGACTGCAGTAAAAAAATGTTCCAACTGCTTACACTTGCTTAAGACGTAAACGACTGTGTTTACGAGGATAGACTAGATGAATCATTCCATTAGTATAGTGCAGGGTTACCAAATAGGACATCACAACTGTATGAGGTTCAAGATTTGATTAAAAACGAATTAAATAATTATATAGAATGTAAAATAAAATAATAAAGTGGGCTGCACAATAATCATGTAGCTTAGTGTGATTATCATAAATAAATGTCTGCGATTTAATTAAATAACTGTTTAGTTTGATGCGCTGCGTGTTTCAGAGTGAAGTGCAGCACTGTGTTCATTTACATGCGAGCAGCTTATGATCCAGTGTTTTCAGCATCTCAGAGCAACTCGGTTCACAGTAAATGCAGTGAATTCCATCTCTACATGTGCTGAGATTTTAATGTACAACATGGGCTGGGTTTAACTTTATTTACACAATTCACATGTTTTTTTTTTTTTTCATTTTTTTTTTTTTTTCATTTTTATAATTAAAACGTAATAATAAAATAATAATTATTATTATTCAGTTTGACTGAATTTCTAAAACTCCAGTGTAAAAGTAATGTGACTGAGACACAATCACAACTACGAGGTTTAAGTCTACTTTAAAGTCAAGCTATAAAAAAATTTAAATAAAACACTTCTATTCACTCTAATACTTCTGAATTAAAATTTCCTCATAATTTTCTTTTGAGAAATTACTTTTTTGTAGAAATTACTACATAAATTACTTTTTAACCTCAAACTGCGTGAACTCTGTGCATTCCGGTTCATAACAGTTAGGGTATATCGAAAAACTCCCATCTCATTTTCTCCTCCAACCCTGCATGTCATTTGACCATTAACCAACATCAGATAACCAAGAACAAAATGTGAATATGTCATTCAATTATTGAAATATTAACTTTAAATCTCAAGGGGTACTTCATGTAAAATATTTTCAGCTGGGGTTCAGCTGACAAAAAAGTTTGGGAACTCCTGACAAAGTGCTTAAAAAAAAAAAAACATCTTTCAAACAACAACTTACTGTTACAGAAAACAGTTCAATTACTTTCAGTGTAATTTCACAGCCATAAAACCTCAGTGGCCTTAAATGACCTCATTTTGGTTTGATTTCATGGACAGATGTGGTCACTGCAGACCCACTGAATGTCCAGCCTTCCTCACAGTCACAGCACTAAAACCACATCTCGGCCCCGCTCTTGTCCTCAACTGTGAAACAACCCATGGCCATGTGATTCAAAGCGGAGCTGGTGTGCAGGACATTTGTGTGTTTATGAGACAGTGAGACAAGAGGGAGAACGTGTTTGAGCTGCTGGATGTTTTCAACATACGCAGCATGTCGTAACGACAGCATGTTTCTGGCCTGTCAAAGTCTCCTCTTTCTCAGCATGTGTGTGTGTAAGGTGGGTGTAGCGTGATAGGCTGGAGAACTGGTTTCCAAAAAATAGCACTATAGTTTAGCACTATTTTTGAGTCTGTATTCAAACTGGAAAAATTGTTCCTCCACTGGACAACGTCCATCTGTTGACTAATACGATCCTGTGCTCAACACTTTTAAAGTGTGTACAGAAAGTGCCCAGCTAATGATATGAAATGCACAGATCTAGTGCTGAGAGCTGTGGGAATCATCAGCGTGAGTGAGTCAGCCGAGAGCACATTGCACAACCCCAGTGCTGAGCAACGTGCAGTAACAGGAGCTGGTTTCATAATGTGGATTCATACCAGAAATGATTCACTTGACTCTGCCTCTTGTGGCTTTCTCACCATGACTAGGGTTGTAAAGATCTAATGAGTGTGTTTGGAAGAGAAGGAGTGAAGAACAGACCTGTCAGGACAGATTTCACATCTGGACCCCCTGTTATGTGCAGGCTAAGCTAAAGAAAAAAGACAATTCTAAAGCATTGCTTGAAGCAACATCCTATTCCACTACCCCTATCAACAATAATGTCACAGAGCTGTTTTATAGAGTAACCCAATGACCAAGGATTGAATGAAAACAAAACAATTTAACACCAAAACAAAGTGAATGGAGCACAAATAGCTTGGCACTCGGGCCATTTCTTAAGGCCCTTTTTCACACCAAAAAAGATAACTATTACCATAACTATATTAGCATCCACACCAACACATGATACCTTTTTTTATAATAAGCACATGCTGTCGTTTTTTGTCTCCCGCTCTTATAATCATAAAGAGAAATGTTTATAGTTATAGTTATCGTCCTTGGTGCAAACATCCATATACCGGCCTCAAGACAGACACCCTCCTACAATGCAAGTCTAAGGAATCGTTCATCTGTTATAACCCAAATCATCAGTCTGATCATTTGAAAATTAATATCACACCTCTCCTCAACAAGACAAACAATTTCAGCTATCATTTAAAGCTGCACCAATATTAAAATCAATTTAAAGCCATATACTATTTTGTCAACAATAAATGAAAAATAAACAACTAAAGGCTAAAATTAGCCATTTTAAATGCTGAATGTCCATGTTTTTTTTAAAAAGCTTTGAGCAGTAGATCACACAAAAAGTCATGTAAAAAAAAAAAAATGTAAATAAAAAAACATTCTCAATTAAATATCCATTATCACACAAACAGTCCAAAGCCCAATTATAAGCAATAGCAATAGTGATGATCAGTGAAATTGAATCCTGGCCAGACTGGGATGTTGACCAGCTTGGATATTGTATTTTCACAATGCATCTCGTTTTATTTGGGTTTTTTGTTGAATATCATTACTACAAGATGTAGTACTATGTAGTAATATTACATTGCTGACTGCTGCTTCATTATGGATATAGACATTTTAGACAGTTTTCTGGGTACAATTAAAATTTGTACTGCTGGCATGCCAATTCCCATCCCAGCTTTTTCACTATTTTAGGTGTTTTGGTTGGTCATATGACCTCATGTGATGCACACATCCTTGCAGAGCACAGCACATGACCTTCCATAACGCCCACATTAACAGAAACAACAGACACTCCCACCTCAGTATCTGTACATCTGGATCAGAACATGAAATGACAGATGTCCTACCCTCTTAAAAAAAAGTTCTTTATTGGCATCTATGGTTCCATGAAGAACCTTTAACATCCAAGGAAACTGGATTCCACAAAAAGTTCTTTATAGTGAAAAACGCAAAATGGTTCTTCTATGGCATCCCTGTGAAAACCCCCTTTTGCCACATTTTTAATAATATGTAACTTCAACATTGTTTTTCTGTTAATCAGTCCTATAACCTATAAACCTATTCATTAAAAGTCACATATCTTATTGTCACATATCTCCCCACCTCCAAAATGACCAATATAAACATTTGAAGTCTGTGATGCCCAAAAATGGTTAGTCAGCTTACTACATTTTGAAACACCACCTCCGTGTGTGTAGGCATGTAAAGTCCAGCCTTCATCATTACTGTAGTGACACACATGACTGATGGCTTCTCCTCTCCCCTCCCCACGTCCTGCTGACCCCTCCCTCCCATAATCCCCTTCACAGCAGGGATTGTGGAGGACGGCTTCCCTCATTCGCCCTCTCTCTGTCTTAGAATGAAACATTAACTTCATATTGTGTTTCTGCTGAACACACCCTCTCAGTTGAGTCTCCGCTGCTGGCTAGATGAAAAATTCACTCTCATTAAAAATTGACATGGGGCAGAGGGCCAGAAGGAGTGTGTGTGTGTAGGGCACAGTTACTTCTTATGCTGGTTATTCAGGCAGTGACCTGTAGGCCTGAGGTTCTGGTATTAGTGAGAGGCTGACATACACCACTGTCACAAATAGTACTTCAGTAATTAGCATATTTCATTGCAATGAAAGCAAAATCACAATAAGTATGGCAAGTGCAATTATCAAATTAAAAAAAAGGCTGCAATTTAATTAAATAAACATGGACTGTGTGTTTCAGAGTAAAGTGTGACACTGTGTTTATTGACATCCATACAGCTCATGATCCAGTGTTTTCAGCATGTCAAAGCGTTTCGGTTCACGGTAAATGCTACTCTACCATAAAGTCATCTATGCGTGTACTCTGAGTTTGGATGTGCATTTGGATATGTTGAGCATTTGGGAATGCAACATGCGCTAACCATCTTCCCAAACTTGTAATGAGTAGTGTTGTCACGGTACCAAAATTTCAGTATTCGGTACCGATACCAGTGAAAATCCACGGTTTTCGGTACCAATTTCGGTACCAAAGCAAAACACAAAAACATGCTAATTGAACAACATTTTTATTAATAACGTTAAACAAAAATTAAATGTACAAAACCAATGCCATTCTTTATACTTATTTAAAAGTGTTTCTAGTTTTTCCACAAGTAATAAAAGTATGAAAAAAGTAAACAAGTTTCACCCAAAAGTTTAGTCATAGTTCTGCTGCCGCTGAAAAACATCTGTAAACTGTTGTCTGTTTTAGGGTTTGCTGGAGTGTGACTTGGTACCGAAATACCGGGTCTTTTGACAACACTAGTAATGAGACGTGATTATAAAACAGCTGTTGTCAAGAAAAGAGAAGCTTTAAGGGCTCCATGCAGGTTTCTGAGAAAATAAATGCTTAGTGGTTTAGGTTTAAAAACGAAGAAATTAAGCCATAAATATTAGTATTGTAATTTCAATGTTGTACAGTGAAATGTTACAATAGTAATATTTCTATTTTGTTTAATATTTTTCTTTAATAATAATAATAATTATTATTATTATTGTGATATATAATCCCAATTGTTGGCCAAATTGTGCAGCCCTACTAGTAATTGTGAACACACATGTTCACACGATCAGATTCAGAGATGGGCGATATAGCTAAAAATAATTATATTTGATATTTTTCAGCCTTATGTATATATCTTAATATTTACTGTATAAACTTGCTCTGAAACAGCTTACAATGGTTATTTTTATTGAGGAATCATTATTTCTACTAAATTGCCATTACAGTCTATTTACAGATTTATAATTTATATCAGCATACATATTCACTGTACAATATCAGGCATAAGCCATAGACAAACTAAGGGGATGCAGCAGATGAGTGGAAGAATTCGGCTGAAAATAAGCAGAGGGAGGATGGAAAAGCTTCTGGACAGAAGTACAGTACACAGACAGATGGTAAGAGTTCTGCCCCTTCAGCAGGGTGGAAGCCGCCTCACTAACAGTGACTGAGCTATTCAGATTGATTACCAACCTGAACGGAAAGGAAGCCTCGTGTACAAGATTAAAGAACAAATCAAACCTTCCTGCATGCAAGACTAGACTAGTACTACAAATCTCATCATGTCATGCTAATGTTGTGAGTGTGTGTGTGCGCATGTGTATGAATGTTTGTGTAGCAGAAAGTGGATCAGGGCAGGTTATTCTGTCCTTTCTCCATAAATTCCTGTTCCACCTCTCGCTCTGTGGTCACGTGTGCACTGATGCTTCTGTGCCAAAATAAACTGACGTTTCACAATATTTCAATTACTTCAACAAAGAATCTAAAGTTTAAATGTATTATATTTATTAAAAATAATATATAAAAGATTTTTCTTTCTTTCCAATGCTACTGAATATGGTTGACACTGTCTTTATCCAAAAAAGCACCATTAAAGTTGTACATACTTTCAATATTCCAAGTTTTCTGAAGCCATATAATAACTTTCAGTCAGTTCCATATAGGGGTATGCCGGTATCAAATTTTCATGTTGCGATTAATTGCTAATGCTTTTATTACCACGATAACAATATCGTGCATATTCATTACCGTGATATATCGCCTTACCGAATACCAGCACAAGTCTAGTTCCATACTAATCTTCTAAAATATTCCAAATGAAATACCAGGTTTGTTGTCCATGAAAACAAACACCACTGAACAACATGCAGCAAGTTTAAATATTTACAGAAACACAAAAGAAATTTGAGAAGAAATGATTCTCAATCTGGTCAGGGTCATGATAATATAGGATGACATGTTCATAAGTAACTAGTTCTTTCATTTCAATTCCAGGAAGTAAATAGTTTTAGGCCGACAAACACATGACTTCACCATCTCTGTTGTGCAACAAATCCTGCAAGATGCCAGAGCTTTTTTTACATTCCGCCCCATCTGTTTAACAATAGATGAAAAGGGACAGTGTAAAGCTCAAAGCACAAGGATAATGATGCGGGATCAGATTTGATCTGGGATCAGGTTTACTTATCTCTGCAAAACTAATAACTCCCTTTTTACAAGAGAAGTGTGAGGAAGAGCACACTCACTATATAGACTGATCAAAACACATATGATGGCAAACTAAAGCAATACACTCATTAAAATTCCCATGCAGTCTATGAAAGCAGGATGGGTTAACCTGGGATAACAAGCAGAACAAAAGCAGGAAGGGTCTGGAAACGCTGAATACAGTTGACACCTCCCCGTCTTGTATACAGATGGAGGAAGCCACCACACGTGCCTCTTCCATGGCCTACAGAACCAATCGGAGGTCAGGCTCCACATTTAATCTGATTATGGATTCGGTGCCAGCTGTACAAGCAGTGCAGGGATAACAGAGGGTTAACTCAGTATGCAGAACTTACAGACAACACAGAAAAAGCAAGACTAGAGAGAGAGAGAGAGAGAGAGGAAATGTGACTCCAAAATCATGCAGAGCAGGGATATTATATAACTGCGTTCAGTCAGACGCTCGGGGAGATGAGAGCTGCCTGCCTGGTTGCTGAACCCTGCACTAGATTAGGGTCTGGAAAAGCAGTTAGGCTGGGCCAGGCAAGTCCAGGATCTGACCGGTTTATGTAAGACTATGGAAATGCCCGAAAATGGAAAATAACGAGGCTGCAAAATTCCTTGTTGCTAAACAAGTGCTGGAATGTGGCCATATGAGTCGTTGAGAGTGTTGTGTAGCACAAGCAAACCCTTGGTGAATAAATCGACTGTATTTTATGGAAAATAAGTCGCACATGACTATAAAAGTCATACTGGGTCAAAATTGCATTGCTGAGAGAAAAAACACAGATAAGTCGCATCGATGTATAAGTCACATTTTATTATTATGTTCAGCCATAATGTAAAATACTGGAAAATAAAATGTTTACAAACACTATTAACATTTTGGTTCCCCTCACTCCACAAAAAAAATCAGAACAGGAATGAAAAATGTAAGTATAAAACAAACATAAATTATAATGCCATTCATTATAAACAAAATTTATTATAGCCTAAACGAATTAGGTCAACTACTGAGATTTTTTTGGTTGAGTACACAGACGCAGTGTATTTGGGAGGGGTCTAACAGTTACTGTCAGCATAAAAGAAGTTCAAAATCAACAGAGCTATAGCATCAGAAACAATAACTTCAAATGCTGTTGTGTGAAAAATGATCTCAGTATAATGCATAATCTCTATGATAGTTTTGTACAATGAAAGGTTATATTCCCTGCTGAAGGGGTGCACTAGGGTTGGAAATTGGGAAAATCTATTGGAACTTAATTATTTCTAACATTCAGTTCTATTAATAGTTTGAACATCTGTTTTCCTCTGCCAATGTGGACAGAACGCTGTACTGAAATATGCAGTATATATCAGAGCCACCTGAAACTCTGCCGTTGTCATGACGATCAGTGCATGTTCAATTTTCTGTCTGCTGAGCATGAGAATAAACAAACTGCTTTTAAGCATGACTCATCGTCCCTCATAATTAAAAGTCTCTTTAAAAAGCAATTTTTTATGATAGCTATATGCCACTTCCTTGCAATAGAAAGATTCAAGAGGCATGCCTCACAAAAATAATATAGCAGTTTTAGGTTTAGCAGCAAAGTAGCCAGATGCAATAAATGTGAATGGGTAATAACATTTTCCCCCCACAAATATTATTATGTATAACACAATTTTATGTATAGAAAATTATGTATAATACAATTTATTTTTGATTGCAGTTGAAATGTAAAATCATTTCACAATGTTACAGAGGATGAGTGCAATAAGTAGCATTTTACAACCACTGTCCATACTTTCTTCCTTAACATTAAGCTAATGGAATTCATTGATTGCAAACTGCATTGGAACCGCAAGCCTGTGGAATGCACAACAGAACCGCATCTTGACTTTGAAACATGTAGCACTCACATTTATTAAATTAAATCATCGCCTTCTGAAGTTTAATAAATCACATTTGACTGTATTGCAATTATTTTTTTTCTGGCCCCAAATTTACCATCTTAAAATTGCAATTAAGAATTTTCATCACATTTTCATTAAATGTGACCAAACTTAATTTAAGACAAGGACCCCCGGGAACCTTGAACTTATGATTCACATCCTTTGATTTTAACGTCTATTTATTGCTAAGCAATGTGTCTGATGGAGTCAGGTGGACATGACCCTAAACCAGCCAATTATCAGCAGTCATCAGACAATCCAACAACAATCAAACATGTAGTTTTGCACCTTATTTGTGGAGCAGTTTTGGGAAAATGAATAATTTTTTTTTTTTTTTTATCGGTACACCTTAAAACCAGCCCAGTGGTAAAGTCATTGTCCTGGACTGAATGAAGTGAACATGCTGAAGCACATGCATTGATCTTTAAGGCGACTGCTCGCAGGCATACAAAAAACACAATGAATGTGCAGCCATTACGATATGTAACAGTTGGTTGCTATGCAACTAACAGCACATAGGCCAAAACGCTCAGTCTTTATCTTTCTCTCCATTCCAGCTTTCTTTCAAAAGGACTATGTCTGCTCTGAATGCCTGGGGAACGTGGCGAGCTGCTGGACTCGCTGTGGGTCAGTGAATTTACTGGACTCATCAGAGTTGGCTGGGTGGATTATAAAAGAACTCAACTGAAGTGACCCTGTCCAACAGCCAACTGTCACTGATTCACTTTGTGCATGAGAATCAACCCATCACATGGGAAAAAGGATAGTTCAGCCAAAAATGACAACTCTATTTCATATATTCACGCTCATGTGGAACACTTAAGAAGAGGCAGGAAGCCAAATGTTGACACTGTTCTTTTCACACTGAAAATCCATTCTCTGCTGCAGTTTTTGTATCTTATTTGTAATTTCACATATTCATACTGGCCAAAAAGTTATGAGACTCGCAAGAGTCACATCATTGACATCAAAACTGGCACGGCAAATCAAGTTTAAATTTAGACATCCATTAATAATTAGTCAGCTCCGGAATAGAGGAAGATTAACTTAACTTAAAAGTGATTGCTCGATGTGCAAGAACCAATGACATTTGTTCTCACATAAATTTAGTATTTATGGTAAAGATGATGACATCAGATGAATGATTTGGTTAAACAAAGTTTTGTAGCAAGAGGTTCCTGCCAGTTCCTATATTTACTGTAAGTTAAATGAGCCAGATTACTGAGACTCTCACCTTTTGTCTGTAATGGCTCTTGGTGGTCTTCACTCCTGAGTTTCCAACAACAAGAACAAGTGAGGTGTGTTCTTGTGTGTCAAGTAAGTACATTCAAATACTATAGAACTACAAAGACGGTTCATCCTATACTTATGAATGGGAGAAACTGCAAAGTTATTGCATCACTGCAGTGGCCGTTAGAAGCTCCCGTTCACATAGAAACCTGAGGCTTGACCAGCCAATGTGCATGCGCAGTCATAAGTGTGTTATGATTGCGCATGCGCATTGGCTGATCTAGCCTGAAAAATAAGCTTTTTTAACACTATTTGAGGATAAGAAACCACATTCATGGCACAGTTAATTTCAGATTGTGTTGCTGATTTGAAATATGTAATTTATTTGTGAGTTCATAGGGCATAGTTTTTGAAATTTGAGGTTACTCTAACTGCAGTCATTTCAGACAACCGCTCTCCTTTATTGCTCTCCTTTAGCAGCCACAAGAATGCGTACTTCTGAGTATATGGAGCTGCGGTATTGGTCATTTGCCAGCATTGACGATTTAAACCTGACATGGTTGAGTACAAACAACAATTCATTTTCGTTAGTTATTTTGCCTATGGGTCATTAGATCTAGTATTCTGCCCACTTTAAATCAGACACAGAGATAAAGCATTGCGGTAAGATTGCATTTATTTAAATGAATTGGTGAGAGAGAGAGAACAGGAGAGAGAGATAGTGTGTGTGTGAGCTGTGTGTCTCTCTAATAATAATGAAGTTGTTTATAACTTACAAACAGCGATGTTTCCATCTCGTTGCTGAGAAATATAATGTTGCTTTTCGCAAACATTTTTATTTCTAAAAGTGGAGCAGTGTTGACAAGTTTCTGTGTGCACTGCTCGATCTCTGTGTTCGAGTGACTGAATGTAGCTGTGTGTGTGCGAGTACTTCAGTGAAGGTGGTGCATTCATTTAGAACAGTGATTAAATCAACTTCGGACGGGACACACTAAAAACAGACAAAGAGAGGAGAGAATAGACGCGATAGCAGAAAATACTGTACAGGCACAGCAAGCTCACTGTACATGACTCTCGAAATATTAGAAGAAAATTATAAATATTGGGGTGGGGGTTTATATGAATGTATCTTTGAAGGGAACTGGCTGTTTTCAGAAACATGATGTTATTTTGTCCCTTTTAGCTCTGTATAATGCATATTAAAGTAGTGTTTGAAAGCACAGCGCTTCTTTGTTTACAGCGGTAACCAAGGAAACAACAATGTGCATAAAATTTTTTATAACAAATCCATAAAAAAGACAATTGCCATAAAAATCATAAACGTCAATGCCCTAAAACAGACAATTAATCGTCATAATCACAATTATTTCTTAGACAATTAATCGTCAGCCAAATGTCATAATCGTGACAGCCCTAGTGGAGGGACACAAATCTTTCAGGTTTCATAAAAAATATCTTCAGTTGTGTTTTGAAGATTAACAAAAGTCTTATGGATCATTTTTTGGTAAACTATCTCTCTGAGAGAACTGACTAAATGCTAACAACATCAGAGATGCACGTTTTTATTAGGGATGTGCGGGTCTAGTCGACTAGTCGACTAAACGGTACAGCTCCTACTAGTCGACACTGAAAACAATAGTCGATTACACGACAGAAAAACAAATACAGGATTTTATCATTCACATTACCATCATTTTAACATTGCATTTAAAACATTTTAAATAAGAAGTTAAAATAAAAAGTTTGAAAAATACATTATTTTTAAAAGTTTATCTGGGCGGAAACTACATTTTTACCTCAGACCTCACATGCGTTTTCTTCGTGTCAGTTGCGGCGAGTTCAAAAATGACCATGCGAAAGACGAGAAGGTGTGGGATTATTTTGAATTAGAAGGAAACGGAAAAGTTTTGAGTAAACTGTGTAATGTCAAATTATCTTACGATAACTCTACTGGAGCGATGCGTAATCATTTTCAATACAGGCATGTAGGCGTTAGCTTAGAGGCTGGCCAAAGCCAGCAAATGTCAATCACGTCATTCACTACAACCTGCCGGTGCTGCGATCCCATCCGCGCCGTCTATTCCTCTAACGAAGACCCACTTCGGTGGTGGTGCGGGATGTCCAGGCGCTTTCTGAAACTCTATCGGCTTGCTTTTCGTTATCTCTGCGTGCCCGCGACTTCAGTTCCTTTGTTTAAACGACAG
This sequence comes from Sinocyclocheilus anshuiensis, assembly GCF_001515605.1. Classification (NCBI taxonomy): domain Eukaryota; kingdom Metazoa; phylum Chordata; class Actinopteri; order Cypriniformes; family Cyprinidae; genus Sinocyclocheilus; species Sinocyclocheilus anshuiensis. The sequence continues at coordinate 1,551,396 of NW_015544159.1, forward strand.
TCAAATTAGTCGTCGCGCACATCCCTAGTTTTTATAACCAACTGGTGAGAAACTATTTCATATGAAGAATCATCTGTGCTTTTATAATATATGTCAATGTGTAGATTACATAAGTATACACAGAAAAAGAAAAAACAAGCTCATAACAAGCCCAGTGACATTTCAGAGAGCTCACAGAAAGACGCTTTCATCAATAAATGACTTCTAAAAGCACGTCTGCACGTCCTCCCCACCGCTTCAGACAGTAGAGTTATTATCATTCACCGCGCCGTGTTACAGTGTACACTGGAAAATCTGCCCCTCACTAACAGCAGCAGGACTTCCCTGACTGGCTGGGCCCAGACCGCTGCAGTCCAATCACTGCGGGCCCAGACGCCGCTCTGCTAGTGCTGATCGCTAACCTTACAAAACCAAAAATCTGCCTTTCAAATCACTGAAGGAGAGAGACAGTGTAGTGGAGAGAGGCAGATTTAGTAATATTTTCAAGTTTTTTTTCTTTTATCAGATTTATGCAGAGGAAAGCTTCTTTTGCTGCGTTCAGTGCAGAAACACCGGCAGCTTTCGTCTTGTAGACAGCATCCTTGCAGAAAGCAGAGAACAATATGAAAGGACAGAGATGATGAAATGAGATGTTAATGTCAGTCAAACTATAGCCTGTGGGGACCATCCCCCTGGTGCTGATCCCTTTAAACATAAAAGAGACAAAAATAACAATGTACACATCGAGCAAACCTGCCCTGATGCAGATATCACAGTGTCCTCATTTCCCCTGCCTCTCATGGACCGCCACGTCTTTTCTACATCTGTCACTTTCATCTCACATAGGCCAGACAGAATCCTGTGTTCCTCAGAGCCCGAGGGAAAGAGAAAGGACAGTTTCTTGTTTACGCTGCCGTTTCATCATACAGCATCAACGATCCAGCCTCAGGGCTCAATGCTCTTGAACAGCTCTAAATATGATGGACAGCGTTTGTCGAGAAGACTATGGCTTCAATTACACTGCGGGGCTAAAGGCACAGATCCAATCTTTCGACCATATCCTTTTTTGTCCCGCCTGTTTACGTTCACTTAAAGGGATCCCTGGGTATTAAGACTTGTATGGCTTAATATAACGTAAATGATGTCTCTTCCTGAAATATGTAGTAGAAGACCCATTAAAGATTTATGTTATTTTAAAAATCACATCGTTTTATACATATTTTGGACTATGGGGGGCGCCATTATTCTGATGACGTAAAATGGTTGCACTCGGTGAGCTACTGCCGCTACCTGTTGCTAATTTTACCACAACCCAACTCGGAATAGACAACTCGGAAAATAAAATACTGTTATGATGACCACAGCTACTGAAAGAGCTTACAGGTGGAGATGGATAAGCATAGGCTTAAACCAAATGCTGTACCATCGATTTTTCCCCACATGGAGTCTAAACGCCCCGGATCTTGAGGAAAATCTGCGCTGAGAAACTCCTCTAGCGGCCGTGCATCATGATTAGCGTCGGCATGTTTACAGGATGACAGCGTTTTTCAGCCGTTAGTAAGCTCTTTCAGTAGCTGAGACTCAAAGGCATCAGGACTAAAGTGGAGTGAAAAAAGAAGCGGGTCTTTAGGAAGTTTTATTCATCCACAGGCATCTTCCCATTCTTTTCTCCTCTTCTTGTGAAGTCTTGCATTGCTTCTCTTGTTGCCCTTCGACTGAAAATTACAACCAAAAGTCACACAATGTGATATCGTATCAGTATTTTATTTTCTGAGTTGTGTATTCTGAGTTGTGTTGCGGTAAAAAGCCAAAGACTATAGAAATAAGCGCCAGTAGCTCACCGAGTGCAACCATTTGACGTCATCGACGCAGAATGTACTGTGCACATAAAATAATGGCGCCCCCCATAGTCCAAAAACCATGTCGATTTTTTTTAAATAACATACATCTTTCATGGGGTTTCTACTATATATTTAAATAAGAGACATAATTTACGTTATATTAAGCTATACATGTCTTAATACCCGGGGATCCCTTTAAGACACAACTTGGTTGACCCTGAGGTGTCTGTGCTATTTAACATTTATAAAATGATTTATAGAATTCACACTCAGTGGTTCTTTGACTATAATGCACACCTAGATGTAGATTATCCCACGGTCCTTTGCCAGCATGGACAAGTTAAACAGATAAAATTACTTTTGTTAGTCATTTTCATTTATCCACAGGTCATTAGATATAGAATTCTGAAGTGAAATAAAGTAACAGAAAAATCATATTTATTTTAATTAAATTTTTGTACATTTTGTACATTTATTTGAATTATAATGTATTTTGTGAGGAATATAACAAAGCTTTCAGTTGTGCAGTGACCAAAATTCAAAATGCAGTGACCAAAATTCATGTGCAGTGACCAAAAACAAATATGCTTCTAAAAGTTTCTGTGTGCGCAATCTCCACTATTTATTTATTTTTTAATGTCATGTTTAAATTAGTGTTACTTTAATTCTAATAATTTGTGGAATTTACTAGCCATTTCTGAGTGAAAACTGCTTCTACACCTTTTTTCAGTGTATATATACTTTCTGCCTCAATAAAAGAAGCTATGACTTTTATGAGTGCACGAGCACACAGTAATGGGAACATTAGGAAAATCTATATTTGTAGACAAATTTGTGTCATCCTTGCCTTGTGGTGGCTTGACGTTCCAACGTAAATCATATATGTTTTTAGATGTTTTTAGATCAGATGTCTAGATATTGTACCACATTTAAAAAGTATAGATTTTCATGTTTACACATGTATCCAATCTATATCAGATGTAAAAAAAAATAATAATAATAATAATTCCAGTGTAAACACAGCCTATATTGAGGTCTAGATGTCAATCTACAATGTAGATCCTATGATTCAAAAGTAAACAATTTGTCAAAATTTGCAATCTTTCTCTTCCAAGTTGCCATACATACCAAAAAGCATTAGGGATGTAACAATTAACTGCGAGCCGGTTGAAAATCGATTCAAATATGTGACGATTCAAATCAGTTGAGATGCTAAACAAATCGCGATTCATTTAGGTGTAGGAGTTTATATGAATGCATGTCTGAGGGGAACTTACTGTCTTTAGAAAAGTTTAGATGGTATTTTTTTCACTTTTCATCTTGCCTCTGTATAATGCATATTAAAGTTCGTAAGTTCAGCGCTGCTGTGTTTACAGCGGAAACCAGGAAACGGTTTAAGCGCCACCTGTTGGCAGAGAGTGAATCTGCATCTCATTCAGCTTTGCTATTTCATGCAGATATTTTTATTTATAGTTTCACAAAACTAACACACAACTCACAAAGTCAAACCATTCTGTTTTTGCTTCAAATTTCGAAACTACACAATTTAATTTAGTTTAAAAACTGCTCATGTTGCATGTATGCAGCATCTTTGTTTGGATCAAGATTAAAATGCAGTGGTTGCCTCTAATTTTAAAAGGAAAGAGCACAGACAAAGCCTTATTTTGTTTATATGAAGATATTTATTTTATTTGTGTTACTTATTTATTTGATTTGGGGCTTGTTTTAAAATTTCAATTTAGTTTTGTTATTTACATTTACATTATATTTAAATTTTGTAATTTAGCAGACGCTTTTATCCAAAGCAATTTACAAATGAGGACAATAGAAGCAATCAAAACCAACAAAAGAGCAGTAATATGCAAGTGCTATATTAGTATATTATTATAGTATTATATTTCAATTTCACAAAGAAATGTGCAGCATTTTGTCCAAGCAATAATAAAAGGACACATTTAATTTATAATTTGTCTTAAATCTAATTTTGTTAAAAAAAAATTATAATAATCGTTAATCGAATCGAATCGTGAACTCAAAATCGTGAATCGAATCGAATCGTGAGTTGAGTGAATCGTTACATCCCTAAAAAGCATCGAGGACTCATCTGGAACTCAGTGACATAAAGTGAAATAAATTTGTCCTTCCCCAAATACCACCTACCATTGATGATTAGCAATAGCAATTAACACATCATGGTTCAACACGGGATAGAAAACTGCACTTGCAAAACCCTGTCATGGGGTCTTTAACATCACTAATGGCCACATCTACATAATTGATACAAGACTACATTGGAAGAAAGGGCATTTACTGTATGTTCAACAATCACTGGCAAGGAAATGGCCATGAACATGTGTTAGCATCTGAGCTAACAAAAGAAAGCTTACAGAAAACTGCTTGTTGTGCAAGACTTCTAACCACATGAGAGCTCTTTTAAGTGTAACAGATTTTTCTGGTTTCATTGTAAGTTTTAGTCCTAAACTAAAACAGCTCAAGATGTAAACAGGATGTGCATACATAATTTCACCATATTAATTCCCATCTGGCGTATTAGCATGCAAACCAGGAACCGAATGGTTTACGAGCTGCGTGCTCTATTCAGACTCCACGGTGAAACCACATCACACACAAATCTCTTCAGCTGTAAGATTTTATCTAACAAACCTCAACTCACTGTACTTACTGTCTACAAACCCGCTGACAGAGACACAGCACAACAAAAATAACAACAAACACAGCTATGTGTGGAGAGAGTATTAAGAAAACGGCGCTCTGCCATGACCCGAGGGAACATCTGCAGCATGCTTTGTACTTTCTCCAGATCAAAACAATGCCTTTGTTTACCACCTTTCCACTAAAGCCCCGCCTCACACACGCTTTCTTCCTCCCACATGAAAACAGAGATCAGTCAACACTGCGACGTTGCTGAGCTCAGCTGCAGATAAGACACAGCAGGGCAAATGCTGTCAGATGTCCTTAAGAAGAAGAAACAGACCCTCTCAAACACATAACCGTATGATGACAGCCATATGTAATATGTGAAAGCGAAAAAACCCTTAAACGGAGCTGAAATCACAACATAACGATGATAAAAGACATCAATGTTCAATTCAGATTTGCCTTCCCACAAAGCGAGGCAGCAAAAGAATAGCGCTGTAACCTGGGAGTAGAAATTCCCAATTCAGATCAAATTCAAATGGCCAGTTCTAATTCAGTACTCAAATATCACCGAGGTCATCGTTTTCATGTGGTTTTCAAACTTTTAAATATATACATACACATACGCACAAAAATACATTTAGATAAAATACCAAAAACTGAATGTACACAATGCTTAGACCCAACGTAATGAAAGTTGCGTTAGAACAACTTTTCTTCTGTGCTGTGACATCAAAATGACTTTGCTCTAGCCATAGATTGTTGGCTGAACAAAATCAGATCTGAATGCGAATTTACAGTCGATTGTAAGAAACAAACGCAGTTTACAAAAAGCTAAATGACTGGGGAATTCTGATATATGTCATCAGAAAGACGTCTGTGATTTCACCAGAAAATCAAGGGCATTTTTAATAAAAAGTTCCAAAAAATAAGAAATGCATGGATGAATCATTCACAATAAGATCAATAGCATGCATTTAGAAAATACATAGGGTGAATTTTCATTTTCCTATTGATTTTAAATTGAATTTGCAAATAAATTGCAGAAAATTGTGGAAAAGTAAAAACCACAATAATTCTGTCTTTGAAAAATAGGTCTTTACTTTAGGCTTTTTACAGTTGCCAAGCAAATAAGTATAATAATATTAATAATATTTGGTGCATTTGGTGAATTCAATGGCTTCAAACATTGCTCAAACAAATTTCAGAGCCATAAGTGTTTTTTTAAATAAACAAAATAAATTAACAAAGAACTCAGTGTCCAGATGTCACTTTCACACAGAATAAATAATCTCAGGCCTCCCATCTATAAAACATTACTGAATAACAAGCTATCCAAATGATCTTTCATCTGATGGACCGAGCCCATGCTACAAAAACAAACATCACATGAAACAGCCAAGGACACTGTCCCACATGTCTCCCGAAACAGCATGTCTCGCTGTAGACAAACAGTTACCAGAGAAACAGTGAGCATCCCAAAATACACAAACAAAAGTAGGTCAAGTCTATTGTGCCTATCTTTCAGCCATTGAGCTCAGAGTTCCCAGACCGCAGCAAACACAGCCGTCATGAGACACATCCTCACTGTCTCACTGATACTACAGAGATAATGCTGCACTTACATAAGAGAAGAGCATCTCATGCTCTCACTGGAGGACATGCTTTGACATCAGCTGATATTAACAGCACCTTAAGCAGAAAGAGAGACAGAGACGAGGAACAAAAGGCCACAAAAGAATAAGACACACATCATCTTCTTTCTTTGTTTTTGTAAGCACTCTGTTAGACTTTCCTCACTGAAAAATGAGAGTATGTGGTAAGGCACAATGATGGAAGACAGCATAGGAGAGGGAAAGCAATATACCATAAAGTGGAGCACCGAAAGATATTTAAAAGAAAATGTAAATGGTGCTGGCAAAAGGCAATACCACAACATAAGGGTTTTGTCATTCGCTGAGCAAGAACTCCAAACCGATTTACTACTAGAAAAGTAATAACGCATCTCTGCTCAACAAGTGTTTGTGTAGGTCACTAACCTCAGTATAAGCAATAGTACCAATGAAACTGGACTTCAGCACTAAATAATTAAACAGTCATTAAAACTCAAAGCAGTATTACTTGCTGTTTAAAAACAAGCCAATTTCCATGTGAAAAACTACATTCCCCATCATCCTGAAGAGAGATTCACCAATAAGAGAAGTCACTGTTACCATAGAAACAAAAACTTCAGCTCAGCAGATTGCTGCCTCCATTCAGTGCTCTTTCACAGCTTTTGTACAGTTTTATACAGTTGAGTGCACACATAATCATGTCAAAATGCCTGCCTTGGCAAGTAACCACATCCATTTATTAGGTCTTTAAAGTTTGTCTTTTATCTTCTTTTTAATAACAAAGATAAAATAAAACAACAACAAAAAATATCAACCACCCCTAGTCAACAACTGAACAGTCATCGTGGTTAAGTCACACAGAACGCATATTTATCACATTTTCTAGCGGGGCATCTATCAGCGTTATCGAATTTAGTTTTTCAGTCATTTTGACAGCCCTAACGGATACGGTTTCATGTTCCACTGTGGTGCTGATAACGGAGCTCTTTAGAATGTAATACAAATTAGGACTGTCAACATTTTTTTCGAATTTCGAATATTCGTCGAATTTAAAATAAACTTGTGCTCCGTGCTGCTGTTGCCTGAGGCAGATAACGCAATCTATCCCAGACTACATTAGACTTTTATTTGTTTTTTCCAACTTCGTTCATAAAAAATGCCTTCAATTCAAGGACATAGAATCATTACGGTGGGAGGGGTGCTAAGGGTGTAAATAAAACTCATTTTATTAATTTGTATATTCATTCAAATTCATAGAAAAAAGTAAGCCTAAGCCTACAATGACAATAAGCAACAGTAAAACATAAATTAATCAAATTGATTGTGAAAGTCGTTTCAACTTAAACTGACTTAGGAAGACGTTTGTTGCA
>NW_015544159.1:1559531-1565440 GCF_001515605.1 Sinocyclocheilus anshuiensis
AACTCACATGAGTAGGCGTGAGAGAAAGCAGAGCTCATGTGCTGAACTCCAGCTAAAGGAAGGGGATTTCCACAGGCCCCTAATTCAGCCATCCCATCTCCCTCTGATGACCTCAGTGCTCATTAACCCCCACACCTCCACGGTTGCTGTGATGTTGCCAAGTAAGACATGTTCCTGGATCAACATCTTTTGTTGATCCTGGATCAACATTACTGTCCAAAAATATAGACCTAACCCAATCCCTACCCATAATTTATTCCTAAAATCAGAGAAATGATAGGTGAATAACAAGGGTGTAGAAGCATCTTACCCTGATTGTAAGGCTAAAAATAAAATTTCTTGAAAACTTAACCCCTCAATTCTGATTGGTTGATTGGAATGTTGTTCCAGGATCAACAAGGATGTTGGTTATGTACTCTACTGCAGGCCATTTCTGTGTTCCTCACGTGATCAACAGGTGAGATGCTTATGACATGACCATACCGCCCAAATTTAATCTGATTTACTCAAGTTGACTGAGCTGCGAAACAACATCTCACACCACAAAAATGTTCCTTTATCATAAAACAAGAAAACAGAGAGAACGAGAGAAAGAGAGATATGCAAAAAGAGCGAGAAACGATCTGTAAACCATCCAAAATCAGGACAAAGCTCTTCGGTAAGACAAAATGTGCCAGCAGAGATAGGAAGTGAACTTTATGTTTAATAGAGCGTATTAGTGCCTGCCCACTTTTTCAGTGGCAACCTGTACAGAAGGAGGGAATCCTTTAGACTTGATGGTCGACTCTTTTGACTTGGTTCAGTAAGCCACCTAGCAACCACACACACAATACCCAAGCAACCATATAGTAATGCACTAAAAACCAGTCAGAACACCTTAGCAACCACCTATCAATGCCCTTCAATTAATCCTTGCTACCACTCAAAACACCCTAGCGTCATTAATATTTCCTTCTACCAAATGTAAAAATGTAGTAAGGATTATTTTCATTTCGATTCATAAGAACAGCTCTGGCATCCGGGGTGTTATTGAAAGTAATAAGACACACTGTGACTCTGTGTGTGTGGGCTAGTCTGTGGGTGGTCAGAGGAGACCAGAGTGACAGGGAAGGGCACCTGCACACACACACACACACACACACAGGTCTGTTTGTACTGAGCTCCGACCGCCCGCTCAGCAGCCATATTAAAAACAATGCTGACAATCAGCGGCCAAAAGTGAGCACGTGTGCTATGTGTGTGTGTGTTTACATCAGGGAGGTCCACTGCTGCAACAAAACAGAAATACTCGCCTTACATCCAGTTTGACGCTAAAACCAGATTAAAGTGGCCCATCATAATATTGAGAACATATCAAAAGGACTTTGACATATGATATCAGAATGTGTCAAATGGACAGCCACAACTATTTCTCAATCCACACTAACAGGATTAAGAAATATTGGCACTAAAATCACTAAGCATACGCAGGCTGACAACGTGAAGAGCTCCTTTTTGAGACATTCTGCTTATCTTAACAGTCTTCAAATAAATCAGAGATTAACACAAATTATGCAAGCAGGCAATGTCCCTCTGAAGAGAGGAAAGATGAGCCTCATACACAGAACATTAAGAAAACATGCTAACAGACTTGTCCAAAATCTCACATGAATATAACAGAGCATATATAAACTGTTTGAATTTGAGTTTGTGGGAATGAATCCTTTTTGTAAGGAATAAAAAAGCACTCCTTCTACCCTGATTTTGTGATGGTTGTCATGGCGATAGCAATAGCACCATCTTGGCATCTCATAACTGTAAACGAGAAACATGCATGCCAATAGTTTAACCATTTGGTGGTTGCTATTTTAGACCAAACTAATGTTTGCAAGCAGAGAGACGTTATATGTATGGTTTTTGCTATTAAAGATGAAGTTTGTGTTTTGCTTGTAGGGTTAATGACATGACACTCAATTATTCAAAAATGTTGTTTTTAAAGGATAAAAAAAAATAATAATAATAACAATAAAACAGAGAGAAAAACCTCTTTAGACCCTCATGACTGAGATTCGGGGACAGTGTGATTTAAAAAATATATATATATATTGTGACGAGCGTCCCGAAGCTGCATCAGCGTCACCCTAGAAATGAGCGAGGAGCACCTGGCCGTCCTCATCACAGGCTGATCGGTCACAGCTGCAGCTCATCAGGCGGCGGCCACATAAGCCACGCAAGCCCTGCCATCTGGGAGACTTCTCCATGAGACTGAGCACTAACTCGCCCTCGCATTTCTCCCACAGACAGCAGCGTGTGACCGACCAGCCCCACAGGAGCACTGCACGGACCCTCTGCACTGGGAAGACGGAAGAGAGCACTCACGGCACCGGAGCACCTACCTGGACCTTTCTCCCTAGCATCTAGCAGGAAATCCAACAAATGCTGAAGTTGGGGGTGATAGAACCATCACGCAGCCCTTGGTCCAGCCCAATCGTGATGGTCCCGAAACCGGACGGCAGACCAAGACCCAGGTACGAGCCTTTTTAGGGTTGGCCGGATATAATCGCTGCTTCATCCCTAACTTCTCCTCTTTAGCCGCCTTCCTGACAGACTTGACCAGGAAGGGGCAGCCGGCGAAAGTACAGTGGACACCAGCAGCGGAAGAGGCCTTCCAGAGCGTGAAGGGGGCCCTCATCTCAGAGCCGGTTCTCCGAGCCCCGGACTTTAGCTGCCCCTTCCTGCTGCAGATGGATGCCTCCGACACAGGACTGGGAGCCGTCCTGTCACAGATCCAGGAAGGTGAGGAGCATCCGGTCATCTACATCAGCAGGCAGCTGATCCCGGCCGAGAGGAACTACGCCGCGGTGGAGAAAGAGGCCCTGGCCGTCAAGTGGGCAGTCCTGGAGCTGCGCTACTACCTCCTGGGCCAGAAGGAAGCTGACCCCGGCAGAGAGAAACTACGCCGCAGTGGAGAAGGAGGCCTTGGCCGTCAAGTGGGCAGTCCTGGAGCTGCGCTATTACCTCCTTGGCCGGAAGTTCACCCTGGTCACGGACCACGCACCTCTTCAGTGGATGGCCCGTGCCAAGGATACCAATGCCAGGGTGACCCGACGGTTCCTCGCGCTCCAGGACTTCCACTTCGTGGTGCGTCATCGGGCTGGAGCCGCGAACGCCAACGCGGATGGCCTCTCTCGGATCTGGGCAGCTTTCACAGGTCTGTCAGGGGTCACTCCCCACCCACCCCCTATCTCTCCCCTACTATCTCATATCGTTAACAGGACCAGGACGACGCTTGGGAGGGGGGGGAGTGTGACGAGCGTCCCGAAGCTTCATCAGCGTCGCCCTGGAAACAAGCGAGGAGCACCTGGCCATCATCATCACAGATCTCTCCCCTACTGTCTCATATCATCAACAGGACCAGGACGACGCTTAGGGGGGGAGGAGTGTGACGAGCGTCCCGAAGCTGCATCAGTGTCGCCCTGGAAACGAGCGAGGAGCACCTGGCCGTCCTCATCACAGGCTGATCGGTCACAGCTGCAGCTCGTCAGGCGGCGGCCACATAAGCCATGCAAGCCCTGCCATCTGGGAGACTTCTCCATGAGACTGAGCACTAACTCGCCCTCTCATTTCTCCCACAGACAGCAGCGTGTGACCGACCAGCCCCACAGGAGCACTACACGGACCCTCTGCACTGGGAAGACGGAAGAGAGCACTCACGGCACCGGAGCACCTACCTGGACCTTTCTCCCTACCACCCACCTCACTAATAAATCCACCCTCCGGGGCATTTATTAAGAATTCCTTGTCGTGTGATTCTTCCCCCCGTTTCTATATATATATATATATAAGAGATATTTGAAGCATACATGCCATTTTAATGCATTACTTGTACATATTATCATAACTCATTTAGACTTTTTTTGTTTGTTTTTTTTCCCAATAGATAATTAATATAGTTTCAGTAGTTTCTGCTATGAAATGACTACTGAACTACACCTACTGAAACTGACAACTACTATACTGACAACACTAGTGTTAATGAAAGAATAATGTGAAAATAGTCAAAAACATACAACACAGTTTATTGTTGCAAATATTTAAACAACCAAAAAATTCCACCAATTTAGATTATTATTAAAGCTGCAGTCCGTAACTTTTTTTTGGTTAAAAATTATCCGAAATCAATATTTGAGCAAGTACATAACTAGCCAGTGTTCGAAATTATTGCCTTACTTTATGTATTTTAAAGAAAACCAGTTCGAAGGGAGCATAGTTTGCTTTTTGGGTTAAAAGAATTTCTTAATATGAAATTCGAGGAGTATGGCAATTAGATTAATCTAATCTAATTGACTGTACAGAAATTGAAATCTACACGCTAATACACACTATAGGCCTACTCATAGTCACCAATGCTGATGTTGTTAACATTAATCATTTGAGAATACAGTATAACAATAATAATAATTTGAACGGTTTGATGTGATATGAGCTAACCGATCTTTAGATTTAATCAGATAATTCCGCTAACAGCTGCAATTCCAGGTTTTCAAACAGAGATGGCGACAAAGAGGCAAAATTTACGGACTGCAGCTTGAAATTAGAATATTTGTTTACTAATAAAGCATTTGCATAACAAGTGTTAATTGTTGTATTATGGTTTTGTCTATTTAACATTTATTTTGCCTTAATATTTTTGCCACAGAAATGCATAATTCAAAGTCAGAAGACATGAACAGCTCCAAGTAGAATGTCCCGGTTGTCATGCAATAGTTACAGTAACTACAACACGGTGTAAACGCAGCATTTGTTCATGCCACATACAGTAAACCTAAGCAAATATCTTTAATATGTTAAATTCTGGGGAGTAATTCTAGGGATGGGCATTTTCCAAAAATTTTGCATTCGAATATTTGGGCTCATAAAAAAACGAATATTTGTTTATTTAAATGAGGTTTAATGAGAAAGACATTATTTTTAATTATCACGTTTTTGTCGCGATTTCTGAACAAGCTTATGATTAGCCGTTACACAACAATGTTCTACAACAACGTTACGTTATATCACAAGGTTTTATTTTGGTTGAAAATGTGTAAACAAAAAAAATACATTAAAAAAAGCACTCAAGATCAAGCAGAGCAAACGGAAAAATCAAGCAGACTGTGCCAATTACAGTACAGAACGTAGGCTACATATACTCGAGTCGGCCTATATTTATTGTGTTTACATTGTTTTACGTATTAATTCTGAGAGAAACAATAATATCCACATCCACATGCTTGGGTGAAAGTTTGTTCCTCAGTCTGATAACAATAAGAACGTGCTGAAAAAGATAACGTGTGCTAACAGTTTCTTAGCGCTTCGTGTTAAACCACTCTCCCTCGAGGAACCTTTATATATGTCTCAAGGTCATTTGGCTATCAGATGCGCTCTCTTCTCGGCTCAATCAGAGTACAGCTGCGCTTACCTGCAGTCATGAATAGGGATGGGTACGGAAACACGGTATTTAACCGGTCCCGGGGCTAAATTATGAAAGACCGGAGTATCGATAAGCTCTGACGTTAACGGTTCTGCTATCGGTACTGGAGAAATTAATAAAACACACTTATATTTATTATTGCTATATATACATTATCTTGCAAATTCTATCTCACCAGAGTCGCCAGCTGTTTTTCAAACATTTGTCTATGATGCACTTTTGCTATTCGCAATTCAGAAGCAAGATCGCGCCCACGCGGAAAAGCTTCAGCACGCGCAACATGAAAGCCCTGTTTAATTATGATAGAAGAGAGAACTAAACATTCAAACATCTGCTTACACTTTAGGCCTGTGGCGGTTTTATTAAGCTAATTTAATTTTTTTATTTCGATTTTGGCTTCTAAGGATTATACAAAAAAGACATGAGGTAAAGCTATTAAAAACTAGCTGCGTTTCGT
>NW_015544159.1:1566099-1580451 GCF_001515605.1 Sinocyclocheilus anshuiensis
TATATATATATATATATATACATATATATATGTGTGTGTGTGTATGTGTATGTGTGTGTGTATGTGTGGGGATGGGTACCGAAACCCGGTATTTAATCGGTCCCGGGGCTAAATTATGAAAGACCGGAGTATCGATAAGCTCTGACGTTAACGGTTCTGCTTTCGGTACTGGAGAAATTAAGAAAACACACATACATTTATTATTGCTATATATACATTATCTTGCAAATTCTATCTCACCAGAGTCGCCAGCTGTTTTTCAAACATTTGTCTATGATGCATTTTTGCTATTCGCAATTCAGAAGCGAGATCGCGCCCACGCGGATGAGCTTCAGCACGCGCAACATGAAAGCCCTGTTTAATTATGATAGAAGAGAGAACTAAACATTCAAATGTCTGCTTACACTTTAGGCCTGTGGCTGTTTTATTAAGCTAATTTTATTTTTTTATTTCGATTTTGGCTTCTAAGGATTATATAAAAGAAGACATGAGGTAAAGCTGTTAAAGGAGGAGAACAGTTAACGCTGCATTTCGTCTTGCGCAACTTCTTTCCCTTAACAGCGGTGCGCATTCGCTCCTCCCTAAAACCAAAACTTAACGTCAGAATCAGCTCAGTCGGTGATGGTTGTAAAATGCCGTCTTTACTGTTGCTAAATTGCGGGACATGTTTGATAATAAAACGTTGAAAGCACAATCCACACAGGCTGAAATGTGTGCATGTGTGTCAGTATATTGTCTTAAAGTGACAGACTGGCGCTTAGGCTATCAAAATGCAAAGAGAAAATCATTCACAAGCTCTTAATCTGAATAACATTATAGCTTTAATAAGCATTAATCTATCAATACATACACTGAAAACTATGCAGTGTTCAGAAAAAATGCACCCACTATTTTTAAATCCGAGATCTGGGCACATTTTAGAAAAACCAAGCTTAGTGCAGGAAAAAAAACATGATCAGAATCGAGTGTGTGTGTGCTAAAGACAATCGCTGCGGGCTTCATTGCACAGGATATGCCCTGTGAGACACATGCGCATTGCTTGACAGTGTGTGCTTCCACCCGCCGTTATTTCAGTGTTTTATCTTTAGATGTGCCTTCATTGATGCCGTTTGGACATATTAGATGCATGAAACTCATGTACTGGCAGACTTTCACGTGTGCTTTGCGTTTGTTTGTCCTGAAGCTTGATCGTGGCTGTGGTTAAATGCACTTAAATGGTAAAACGAATACTTTTATGATATGAAATTGATGTAAACACAGTCATTTATGTTTTAAGAACAGGACAAAACATCTGCTATGTCGAAATAGATCTGTGCATTAGTGTGAATGCAGCCTATTAAAGCTGCCACTGTCTATGATGTAATAATCAGTAATAATCAAACAGCAATAATGCTGAAGAAAAAAGAAAAACCCATAACTATGATTTATTTATAGTCAATTTAATTATAGAGCACAACTTTAACACAACCATCGTTGATCCAAAGTGCTTTACAATAAAAAGTTAGATGAGAAGCAACAGAGATTAAAATTAAAAGGAGAAAAAAATATATATGTATATATACACAAAAACATACATCAAAAGTACCATACACCGCATCACTCAAATGCAAGAGTGTAAAAATGAGTCTTTAAATTTGATTTAAAAACACAGAGGCCCTGATAATAAGGGGTAAACTGTTCCAGAATTTAGGGGCAGCAACAGCGAAAGCTCGGTCACCTTTGGATTTACAGCGAGAACGAGGGACAGATAAAATAACCTGGTTACAAGATCTTAATGACCTAGTGGTTGTATATGGCTGGATAAGATCACAGATATAATCCGGGGCTGACTTTTGCAATGCCTTGTATACAAAAAGAAGGATCTTAAAATCAACTCTGAATTTGATAGGGAGCCAGTGCAATGAAGCAAGAACAGGAGTAATATGCTCCCTCTTTTTTGTTCCTGTCAACAATCTGGCTGCCGCATTCTGAACCATCTGAAGCCGAGATAGAGTGCTTTGTTTGTATACTGTAATATTTACCTGTAAATAGAAGGCTACTAGTGGTTTCATACTAAGGTTTCGAACATCTCACATAATGTTAGGGCTCTGCGATTTTTCCGATTTTATCGATTAATTCTAATTTAATGTTTTGCCACGATTTTATTTTTTAGAAATCGAGGAATCACGATTTTGAATAGAAATATTACCAACCGTCAGAATTAGACACTTTGACAATATGCCAATGATAACAGTAAAGAGAAAAGAACGATTCAACCGCATATCGGTGCACGTGATTAACCGCTCACGTGTGACGCGCTCATAGTGCTAGGCGCCATTCACACAGAATGCGCTTTTGTGTTGACAAAGATGCGATGCGGGCAGTGGAATAGGAAAAACATGCAAGATGTTGGGAGTGGCAACCATGTTTAACTGAAGTGTGTATGTGTCTATAGACTGTCATTCATTCACCAATATAATAAGGATCTCCAGGATGGAAAAGACTCGTTATTAAGACAATTCGTTAAAAGTCAGATTTCCTGTTTTTGGACTACTATTGCAAACTATATATGGAAATTAATGAAAACAATTTGATAGGGTTTGTTAGAGTCGATGGAGTCGATGTGTGTATCAGAGGGAGAGAGAGAAATAAAAATACAGAAGAATTTCTGCCGAATCCAATTAAATACTTTTCACTGCACCTCTGGAGCCATGTCATTCCCAAAAGGCACTCCTCCTCTTGCCTGGCGATGAGACACACCAATTAACTCTGTCTCTCTCACACACACATCTGTGTTCTCAACGTGACTGCAGCTGCCAGCGCCATTAAAGCCGAATAAAAGAGCAAGACCACACTGCTTTGTCTTTGGTCCCAACACAGCCATCATTTAACAAACAATTAAAACAATTAATGAGACCATCTTCCCTTTGCGCGCTGGCGAAGGGCATTCATTTGCTGCTTCAATCATGACCGCTGTCTGAATGGTGACCGTTTCCAAGCGTGTTTAGCAGGTTAGTGTGTTGTGTGCATGGCAACTAGACTGGGAAGCAGGTTTCTGGTGTACACGTGGTGCATACAAATGACAAGTATGTCATGCCACAGGAGGTATGGAGTGCTTTACTGGTCAGTGGGAAACAGCTTGCAGTTGTTCTCAATTATGAGGAGAATACAGATCAAATGTTATCATGCGACGCCGATCCACATGAACAGATCAATGAATCGTGGAATAAGCGCAGTGAGAATTAGAATACAGTTGTTTCTGCCGATTGCTGCTGTTTGTTTGGCAGCGGGCTGCAGTGCAGACTCATTGTGTCTGAGTGTTTCCTGCTTGGCTGAGGCAGTGCTGGTTGCTCTGCTGTACATTGACGCTACATATGAACTAGTGCAGTTCAGCCAGCCACAGCCAATGGGCTATAAATCACAGGTCTTATTACGTTAATAATGACACCACATACTGTACGAAACTGATCCATGTGCCTCTTCACACACCACTCTCCAATGTCAGTCATTAACAAGCAACCACTGATAAACAATACAGCTAACTTTGAGAGGTAAGGGTTATAATAGTGGATGAATGCAAGATTGGACAATAGATATTACACATAACACACAAAAAGTTGTGTAACAGTAATAATTTTATCTCCTTGAGATGGAGATGGTAAAAATTAATTGTTGTGTTACAGTATTCCTCACTTATAAGCTGGATAAAAGCATCAGGTAAATGAATGAAATGTAGATGTAATGCTGCCTACTGAGCAGAGTATGTGAGCGGAGCAGAGTGGGAGCGGAGCGAGGAGTGGAGCGGCGTGATTTTGCCTTTTTTTGAAAGTCGGAGCGTTGAGGTTTTCACTTGCTCCGAGAACGCTCCGCTACCGCTCCGTCACAGGGCACAAATTATGCCAATTCACGCATTAAACATAATTAGTTAGCTTGACAGTTATGTGGATCACATATGAAGGTTAAAATGGCGATGGACGATTGCGGGAGGTTAAAGCATGTTGCAAGTTGTACAGTTTGTTAAATCTCTGCTCGAAACTAATGTGCTGCTACATTGCTGCACACGGACAGAACACACAAGCTCGCACATAACGTACAGATCATGCGCATACATTCAGGAATGAAGAAAATTTGGTCAACGCTGTCCTGTGATTTATCAGCTTAAAAACTGAAAAGTTACAGCATATTCTTTCTGTTTCTGAAGTAACTGCCCTCAGCTTCGCCATAGTAGAGAGACGTTGCACAGACAAGTAAGCTAAGCGAGATAAGCAGTCATTCAATATGGACTTGGGCTAATTGTAGTGTTCCAATAAACTATGTTAAAACTATTCTTCTAGTATTATGCATTTATTTTTCGTTTAATATAATTTCTGAACAGAACATTGATTTTTCAAGCATAGTGAAATAATTTAGCCACGGAGCGAAGGCGGAGCGGTGTTTCTAATCAGTGGAGCGAGGAGTGGAGCGGGAGCGGGAAATGGTGAACTCGGAGCGGAGCTGGAGCGGAGTGATTATTGAATGCTTGGAGCGCGGAGGGGAAATTGTTGCCGCTCCACTCCGCTCACATACTCTGCTACTGAGTTAAAATTTCAATTTGTCATCATTTATTAATTCATGTTGTTCCAGACCAGTACGACTTTCTTCTGCAGAGCACAAAATAATTTTAGAAAATAAAACATTTAGAAAATAAAATTGTATGAAGAAAACAGTAGAAAAACATAGAACATAGAAAAAGTATGGTTCAAAACAACACTGGACACCTCTAACCTTCCTTGAAAAAAATTTTAAAATAAAACACTGACTCCAACATATCATCTTTTGTGTTCCACAAAAGAAAGAAAGCCATACAAGTTTAAAGACAGCTTCTAAAATATAACATAAATTATAAATTAATCAAAATTAAAACTCTAATCAGCAGTTTGCAGTTGATGCTTTATGCTAACTCCACACTTACTTTACACTAGGGATGTAAAGATTCACTCTCAACTCACGATTTGATTCAATTCGATTCACGATTTTGATTTCACAGTTTGATTTTCTCAAGATTTTTTTTTACAAAATGAGATTGAAGACATTATACAGTAAATGAAAAGGTGTTGTTTTATTAGGCTATTGCTGCATGTTTCTTTGTGAAATTAAAATATAACAAAACTAAATTGAAATTTTAAAACAAACCCCAAATCAAACAAGTAAGTCACACAAATAAAATAAATTTCTTAATATGAACAAACTAAGTGTCTGTGCTCATTCCATTTAAAATTAGAGGCAACCGCTGGATTTTAATCATGATCAAAGATGCAGCATACATGCAGCATGTGTAGTTTTTCATCTAAATTAGACTGTATAATTTCGAAATTTGAAGCAAAAACAGAATGGTCTGACTTTAGTTTTGTGAAACTATACTACATAAAACACATCTGCACGAAACAGCAGATGAGCTGAATGAGATGCAGGTTCACTCTCTGACAGCAGGTGGCGCTTATGAAGAGCAGTGATATAGTATTTCCTGGGTTACCGCTGTAAACAAAGCAGAGCTGCGCTTATGAACACTACTTTAATATGCATTGTTCAGAGGCAAGATCAAAAGAAAATACCACGTAAACTTTTCTAAAGACAGTCGGTTCCCCTCAGAGATACATTCATATAAACTCCTACTCCAATTGTATCGCTATTTGTTTGGCATCTCAACCAATTTGAATCGTCAAATATTTTAATCAATTTTCGACCGGCTCGCAGTTAATCTTTACATCCCTACTTTACACTACACTGCACAAGAGGACATGCAACAAGAAAACCGCAACCAAAAGTTGAGAAAATTGTAACTTTTAATGCATTTCTGACATTGTCAAAACCGATTTGCTATCCATCAATTGGTCCATCAGAGCATCTTCAAAATCATTACTGTGAAAAGGCTGGATTCACAGTGCTGACGTCACTGGTGGAACTGAAGACAAAACACTGCAGTGTATTTCAATAATGATGGAGAGCAGCAAAGGAGCTAAAGATATCTCAAAGCATTCCATTAACATAATCCATTTCATTCTGAGTTAGCATATGTCTATAGTGACAGACGAGTCAGTAGGCCATGGCTGAGAAATTAGAGATACATCTGTGACACAGAGGAAGACGAGTGCATGATCTGGAAGATGATCTGTCTTGTAATGAGGGCTGCAGCACACTATTCATCCCAATAATAAAAATCGATGAGAAGACAGTACTGAGAGCAGGATTTTCTTACACCGTTATGCTTAATCTCCTGGCACTTCACTGCTGAGAGATCTTAACTTCTAGCACACAATGCCGCAAAAGACCAAAAGACCAGTGTTTGAGAAACATTATCCTCCTTGAAGGTAAGAGAAGACTTTAAAAAAGCATCTTAAATTAACTCTGAATCTCATTTGAGATATTTAAGGACACAGAGGTCATCAGAAAAAAAAAAACAGATGTAGTGATTCTGCCAAAAAAAAGCAAGTAAATTAATGAATGAAAAGGGAACTCTGGCAATGTTTTTTTTTTCCAACATGTTTGCAGTGGATTTCGAAAAACAGTAGTAAAAGCATTTCTGGATAACAGACCTGGCACACAATGAAGTAATACTTTGCGACAGCTTCAAGAAGCATCCATTTAGCATCAAGGTCAGATGTGGCAGCCAATCTCAGAAAACTCAGAAAGAGAGAGAAACACAGCCATGAGTTGTGATGTTAGAGCTGGTAAACCTCAGGGGAAAATCTACAAAGAAAAACCCTTGATTCTGTAGCTTTGAAACTCAAGAGCTTCTGTTATTATAAAATCTCACTGATTCCCTTGAATCCACTGATGTAAGCCTTGATTCATTACAGCTCTGTAAGTCTGCACTGTAAAACTGAACAGTTTAAAGGGGTCATATGATGCGATTAAAATTTTTTCTTTCTCTTTGGAGTGTTACAAGCTCTTGGTGCATAAAGAAGATCTGTAAAGTTGCAAAGACTAAAGTCTCAAATCCAAAGAGATATTCTTTATAAAGTTAAGAGTCAGCCACACCTACCTAAAATGGCTCGTTCTAACACGCCCCCACATATCTACATCACTATGTGGGAAGATTTGCATAACGCCGCCCAAATGTTCACGCAAAGAAAGAAGGCGTAACTTTCATTCTCGCTGTAGTTTTGTTGTTGCCGCCGCCATGTTGTAAAGGCGCTGTGTGCTTCGTTGTGAAAGCGAAACTATTTAGCAGCATCATATGACCCCTTTAAACTAATGAAATGAAACGAGTTTGTTTCACTCAAATACTACTGAAAGTTCATTGTACTTAATAGAAAAAAGTTATGAGAACTCAAAATTTTATATTAGTAAGCGGAACTTAAACTGACTGAGTTGCAGCAGATTTCTAATTCCCAGCATGCTTTGCGTCAGACTGTGTAAGGAGAATAAATGTTGAAATTAAGTGTTATGTTGTGTGTTTTTGCACAGGATTAATAAAGGGGGAGATGTGTTATTGTTCAATGTCTGTTATTTTGGTATTTAAGTGTTTCTTTTATGTTGACGTTTTGTAGGGTTATCATCGTGGTGAATAGTATGCTTACAGTTAGGTCGAGAATGGGCTGCAAAACTTCAAGGTGATACATACTGCATGTTGATTAACACTTCATGCAAGTATATAGTGATAGGCTCTTTGATAGTTATATTAGTACATGCTAGTGTGACATTGCTAACTAACACTTAACCATGAAGATTAGTTAGTTTATTCAATTTCAATCAAATTGTGGTTAACAAGTTTGTGTAGCACAAAATAACATTTTTAAATGCTACTATCATTACCTTTGAGCTAGAAAACTTTAAAAATTTGAGTTGGTTTACTTAAATGTTTGAGGTAATCGGTGTCCACAAAAGTTTTGAGTATTTTGAACTCATTGGGTTTTACAGTGTGGTTTCATGCAAGTCTTGCATAATCTAATGTAGAACCCAAACATGTACAATGAATAGCTGGGCTGCTGTGTAAATAATAAGCAAAAATATAATACATATAATTTCAGAAAAACAGCAGACAGGGCCCAGAATTACTGGAATTGAAATATAACATGGTTTGGATTGAGCTGAACTGATTTTTACTGATGCAGCGACACAAACGATTTAAACCAAGATATGCAAATGTCTTCAGAAAAAATGATTAGATTTGGTAGGGTTACACTGGGCTAGGGCTACAGTGACAAAATTGGTGTAGGATTTAGTTTAGTTTAGAACAATGTTCACACCAAAATTGCTAGTAAATTTCACAACTAATTACAAAAAAGGTTGAACATTGAATTAAAGACAACATTTTGAATGCGAAAGACTAAAATAATACATTATTGTATAACAGTAAAATTATTTTTTTACAGTGTAACTTGAGATCTGTAAAAATGTTTTCTGGAACCTGGTATGGATCAAATCCAATGATCAACGTTTCTTTTCTTCTTTTTTTTCTTGGCATCTCTGTTCTTGAGTTTTTATATTCACTGACATTACTTTGCCCTCTGATGGTCATAATGTGGTGGATGAGTGGAAAAGTTATGCAACTTAATCAGATATATACAGTTGCCTACACAGAATTACATGTGGTGAGACAAATGTAGAAAATTGCTCACACTAAGCCACCAATATGAGAAACAATGACACCCGTTTATGGTTTACGTGACAGGTGCAATTTCACCAAGAGACTGGCTCATCTCATCGGCAATATGATACTGTCAGTGACACAATGACCTGCACTGCAAGGAAAAAATCTGTTAATAAATTCTATTATCGTAGGAACAAAATGTATGCATAATAATGTGACAAATAATTCAAAACAGCTGCATGGCCAGTAAGAAATATTTATGTCAGAAAATTCTTACGGCAGGTGATAAAATGTCAATTCTGGAGCTTGTCGGCATAGCATGGGTCTTTTGTTTAAATATTGCATTATTTACACATTTGCATCATCTGTCAACAAAACAAAACAGCTCAGCAAGAATGCGTTCATTGGTTTGATACGTCCTTTATTCCATGAACAAAGTGTTCTAAAAATAGCCACCTGTATTTCTAGATGAGATGCTGCTGAAATCTAGGACGCTCTCAACATAACATGGGAAAATACATTCCTCCTCCACACCAGGAAGCTTTTGTTTTGGTTTGGCAAGAAGACAAAAAGCTCATTCTTAATGTAAAACTGCCCCTTCAAAACAGGTTGTGGACTATATGTATTTCATAGTCAACTTCCTCTGGATCAAAGAGAGCGAGTTAGTTAGCGCTCACTCCACAGGAAGGTGGCCATTATTCTGACCAGCTGATAAGAGCCAAATGTAAACTAACTGGCCACACAAGTTCATCTCATTACAGTCTGTCTACGGTACACATACATGCCCTCACAAGGCAACAGTTTTCTAACAGTGCCTTGTAGAGGGAAATCATAAAGTATTCTGTTGTTAAAGACCCATGATAATTTGAGCTCTTCACAAGAAAGGTAAATATTTAAGGGTAATGAGATAACATTTGTAACTTTCAAAAGCTGATCTTTTCTCACCTGCTGTTTCTTTGTCCAAAACTATGGTCAAAAGCTATATCCAAAACTATATTTTGATACAAAAGCATGTGCATTATGCATAGGGATGCAACATACAAATAATACACTGGAATCCAGTCAAGCAAGATTGAGAATGGCACAGGCAGTACTCGGCTGTACTGGATTACATTATTCATGGGCCCTTCCCATACACCCATTTAGACGGCTCTTCAGGAAGAACCTGTCAGAGGCAGACTGAAAACCAGATACTGTTTCCTACCAAGTCTGGACAAAATGTCTTGGTATGACAGAGAGTGGAATTTACTGAATTTAGTGAACACAGAGGCATTTTAGCACCATTTTATGACAAAACCTATTCAGACCGATAATTTTTAGGTTTGATTGACTTGTGAACAATTTTGAATGATTCATTAAAGCATTCCAACTGATAAAAGTGACTGATTAAGGAGTTAAAAGTGACATGATTAGTGCTTTATACTTGTTGTTGCGTGCAGTTAGGTATGTGCATTTATCACTGTATGGCAGCCAGTCTTTCTGTTTCCCCACATACATTTCAAACTGCAGCCCAAAACAGTTGTGCCATAAGGCTGTAGATCTGGCAACAGGGCATTGCATAATAGAATAAGACAAAAATATCTCAGTCGTAGGCTGACTGGAAGGACCTGGAGAGTATTTACTAAGAGAAAATGACTGCTGTTATCTAGGCGAGACTTGTGTGAACACCATTATTTACTAATCCCCATTTAGCAGCGCATCACCAGCACACTCCCCCTTCATGAAATGCTTCCATAAACTAAAGGTATCAAAGCAGCCAAAAGTCTGAAAACTGAAAATTTCTTAGATCCATCTGGAGTATATGTGGAACATTAACAGTGTGTCCTAACCAAGTGTGACATGACAGTTAAACAATAAATCACATCTACTCCATGATAATCTGACTGTCAACAATGTCATCCAGGACATGCTGCTGATTTCATGGTTTCTATTTCCATTGCAAAATAAAAAATAAAAAAAAATAAAAATTTAAAATCCTGGTCCACGTAACTGTTATTTAAATATCAAATATGTTCTGATTTGCCAGCATTTTCCCAATTTATGCCACTACTCGACTCAAATAAAAAAAAATGGACATCATTTTCCACTTTGACCTTTCTGAGTCAAAAAACATTTATGCATATGGCAGACACTTTTATCCAAAGCGACTCACAATGCATTCAAGGTATACATTTTTTATGAGTTAATGCATTTCCTGGGAATCAAACCCATGACCTTGGCATTGCTAGTGTCATGATCTATACTGTTTAAGTCAGGGCTTGGGGGGGGGGGGGTTACCCCTTTAGGTGGCTCTTTTGGGCTTGGGGGGGGGGATTACCCCTTTAGGTGACTCTTATGGAGGGGATTTTTTAATTTGAGGGGAGAGTTAGGGTATTTTTCAGACATATTTTTAAACTACAATCATCCAAACTAAATGTTTCGTCACCCAGTATATTTGTGTTTTACAATTTATAATGTTGTTGGTTCATATTTATATTGTGAGGAAGATACTTTAAAAGAACTTTGATTTCAAACTCTGAATTGAATTTATTTTAACTAAAAAAGAGAAGTAAAAAGTCAGTAATAAAATAAGAATATATAAATGATAAGCAATGGCACAAACAAAATTAACTGTGCTTTAAGTTTTTCAGGTAGGTATAACAGTAATATTCAGGTACAGAAATACCACAGAAACTTAATAATCTGTTTAACTTTAAAATTACACTGGTTAGTCTTCAATGTATGAATAAACATTAATGACAGACAGCAGCAGGTTTATTTAGGTTGCTGTCTCTTTAAGACCTCGTGTACGGATCTAACTGTTGCACATAAGTTTTGTTTCTCAACTGTTTACATTCACTTAATAGCCTATATACTGACAATGTTTAGTATACATCGACTGTTTACGTGAATACTCATCAAGAAGGGCATTTTGACATAATTTTGTATGTAGGGGCCTATTTGGCCGTTTACGCACAATAAGGCGCAACACAACTTCATTCTGTAGTCACGCGCTCTCAGATGCGGCTATATGTGCGCACGCTTTGGGTGTGAGCTCACAGAAAGGGGTCTCACAGAGAGCGTGCAAGTACTGAATTGAACACTTGAATGTTTAAAATTGTAAGACTCAAAAGCACGTCCAAATGATACATTCAATCATGTCTCCCGAGCGTCTTTCACGCTGAAATATTTGCAGGAATTTCCAGCGTTACAAGCGCGGAAACTGCGAGAATCAGTAGAATTATGCGCAATCCCCGCAATCCCGCGCCGAAATTCAAGCCCTATTAAGTTACAGGAAAATAACAGCTCTAAAAAAAATTACACATAGAGTGGGGTAAAGGCAATGATTTTCCACATGGTGCATGAACAAAGAGGGCCTCTGTTTCTCATTACACATGTGCTCGCTGAAGGAGCGTATTAGGTTAGTGTTTCTTTAAGCGCCCGGCACATTTTTCAGGCGCCTTCCAATGTTTGGCTTTCAAACCGGGGCTGAAGAAAGATGATCCCCTGACAGCGCGCTTCATTATGGAACAGGCTGGTACAAGTGGAGGGAGTGGCCGGCCTGTTTTCCCGCACCCAGCCCCCTGGCTGCCACACTGCTGGTCTCACCATGCCTGTGCACACACATGAAAGCAGCACCTCACTGAAGAATAAAAAAAAAATAGTGTGCCGTCTTCCAGGAACAGCCCTAATCTCCACCTCCTCCCCCACTTCCTAGCCTGGGAAAACAGGTTCCTGTGTTATGGCTGTGAAACCCAAACTTGAACAGTTTTGCCTTGAGTCGAGCACAACCAGTTTCCTGGGTTGCCGTACAGGTCGTGTTAATTACACCCAATGCCAAGAGCTCAGGTCTCCACATGGAGACGGGTGTAGAGTTGCTATAACACAAGAGAGGAGGCGTTAACCGAGAGCCAAGATATGGCAGTTTAAGCAAGAGCACAAAAAGTTGGAAACATGAAAGCAGTGTGAACAAATGGCCTTGTGCTTTTAAAGTTTGGATTTGTTCGTTGCACGTGATGTCAGAAAGCAGTCAAGCGTACTGATCAGGCCCAGTGGTTTTGCTCTTAAGATAAAAGCATTCATTAATAATGGACATTGCACTGGCTCAAAGGTTCATCTCATTATTGCAAATGGCTTGATGTTCATCCTCCTTATCAGGCTGAATTGAAAGACTACGGCCCCCGTGAAGACTGTGAATGACAGCTGACATCACTCTTGTTACCCAGCACCCATTAGCATCACATTACTTGAGGCCCAGCACAAGACACCAGTGTAAAAACAGACCTTGACGAGCCTGTAGGACAGATAATAATGTGTGTGGCAGTATGACAGGCTGAAATAACATGATCAAGATTTTTGTAGCATAAGATTACTGAACATATTTGCACACTGGAGCTAGTGGTGAACTGAAAAACAGTCTATCACTTACTGAAACAAATTTGCATCACTTGAATGCAACATGCTCAACTCATATTCATCTGTGCTGGTGCATACAATGGTAAAAGAGAGCCTACATTTCATTTTGCACAACAAGCTAGCTGTTGTACAAGATGATTTTTACAATAGGCAGAGATAAACATGCCCGCTCCAATCTCCAACCCTCCCGGCAAGGCTTTTGTAATTTGGATGTTATGTGGGTTTGCATCTAGCATGCCAGCTCCAGCGTAGTATTGACTGATCATCATGCACAGCCCATGTGAGCAAGCAAACAAAGCAGCCAGACTAATGATGTTGATTTATTCACATAAGCCTTTACTCACAGAGCAGATAAATATAATAGCCAGAGAGCTGCTTGTATGGGTGGAATTTGCCCAACCACAGATGATCAAGATGTGTTTTGATTACACAAGACTATCAATTCAGCTAGCCATTTGCATTGAAGAAAGGCATAAACAGTTAAATCACTGACAGGCATAACAAAAGATTCTAATTAGTGGTCGACAGATATGGGTCTTTTAGTGGTCACTGCAGATACTGATATAAAGATCCAGGTGGATGATGGCCAGTATAATTATTTAATTAGATCTACATTAAATGAAAAATGTAAACTGAATTCAACTTAAAATTTACATTACAAAATATTTTCTCAGAATTCCCCAAATACAATTTAAAACACAAAATGTACCAGGAAGTCCACCAAAAATCTACTGACAACGTTAGATCTTGGCCCTATTATCAAAATGGCCAATAGTTTGTCGACTGCACTGTATTCAAAGAGACACATTTAAATCATTTTAGCCTGATTGCTTCAACAAAACATAGTCCATTGATTAACAATCTTGGAGATCACAACAAGTCTGTCTTTGAAGGTTTATAAGTTATTTATTGTTAAAAATCAAATTTCCCTATGGAGGAAATGAATGGGATTTTTACTTCCGAAAGTATTGTTACACACTCTATAGTACTGTTCCAACCTCTGATGTACCCCTGAGGCTCTGCTTATCCTTCCAGAGCTTTCCAAATGCTCACTAGTGCTTTCAGCTATTGAACAACTTCAGCCATGTCAAAAGAAGTCAATTGAGAAAAACAATTCTGTGCAGAGCTTCAATGGGTGTGTTGTAGGGGTGTGCGATATATATCGTCTGCGATAATATTGTAATTGTTGTTTTAACGATGTGCGATTTGACATTATCGAGTATTTTGCAAAAACCATTCAAAACATCCCTTCTCGCGAACGCGCCGGCGGATCTCCATCAAATTGGGGGGATCCCCTCAGCTCGAGGAGCCCTCTCGAACCCCACCCTCTGCGCGTCGGTAGCTCCCCGGGATTGCTAGATCGGTCGGCGCCGGACCGCGAATTTAACCACCCGTAACTCCCGAAC